>NC_138953.1:14150000-14440000 GCF_965226115.1 Aulonocara stuartgranti
TATGGAACCAGTTCCCAGTTTTAATTCAGAAAAAAGACACTCTCCATTTTTGAAATTAGCCTTCAAGGTTTCCTTTTGAAAAAGTTATAACCAGGATTCAATTCAATTCAATTCAATTCAATAAAACTTTAGTGATATATATATGTGTGTGTGTGTGTATATATATATGTATATATATATATATATATATATATATATATATATATATATATATATATATATATATATATATACTGTATATATATATATATATATATATATATACTGTATATATATACTGTATATATATATATACACAGTATATACAGTATATATAGTATATATATACAGTTATTTTGTCCTTGGCTGCTTTTGTCTTTTCTTTCCTGAGACCAAAAGAAAGTTTTGATTATGTTAGAACTGGGAATTTTTTTTATTTTTTTAAAAATTCAAAATGCCCTGAAATCAAAAACTTACAGTTTTTTGTTTTTGCCACTACATTTTCTCAGATGGAAATTTTAAAGAAAATTGTGTGGGACTTAAGTGGTTAATACAAAACTCCCAACTATTCTTTTTATATACTTCTTCAGTTAACAAGGGAATCATCTGACTGAAGTTAATTTTATTTTTACAAAATCTCTAATTAAAACAATTTTTCTAATTAAATTTCCAGAAGTGATAAAGAAACAGCTTTGATAAAAGGCCTAAGCAGAGATACAGTGCCTAATTACATTAATTACTCCAATACCTGGAGGAGTCAATAAGTCCTGCAACCCTCTAATCTTTTCGTAGAATAAGGAGGAGGTGGACCACTGTACAGACTGAGTCTAAGCCAGGCACACTGCCAGGTACAGCCACAGGAGATCAGTGTCTCTCTGTTTGATTTGCAGGAATTAATTTATTAAACGGTCTTAATAAGTGTGAAAATGGCTGCTTATTCTGACATTGTCAGTTTCTACATATCACAGACCCTTTTAAACGTCCTGCTACAGCTGAAGTGTGAAAGTCAAACACAATGTCCGGATCTGTATGATCGAGCAAGCAGCAACAAAGCAGCTGTAAAAGGTTTGCTGCCATGAGTAGAGAGGCATCCTCACCAATCTGAGAGCTATGAAATTGTGTCTTCTCATTCTGAGCCTTTGTGCTGCTTACAAATGTTAACAGCACACCTTTAGAAAAAAAAGTAAGAGCACAGCCTGTTAGAAGCAACCAGGAGTTGTGTTACAATCTTTTAAAACACTGGTGTTAATACCCCCCCCCCCCCCCCCCCCAAAAATAACATAAAAAATACAACAACAAAAAACAAAACCCGACAACATATAAATATTTGACTAAAATGCAAAGACAACATCTGATCTATTGATCTAAAAGTGATGAGCACATCAATAAAAGCAGAGGCGACACAAGCTAAGAAGCTTTGGGAATATTTTGGGCATAGATGCTAAAATTAACAAATAAAAAAATTGACTCTGCAAGCAGCAGCTGACTCACAACAGCCATGCATATGCCATGCAGGCTGCATTTAATTTAATTGCTTGATTTGCTGTTTGGTTTAAATTTTGGTTTGAGTACACTGTTTCTACTGAATAAACTAATTTTTGACAGATAAAGTTTTAAATGCCATAATGACTATTGGCTTTACTTTAATTTGAGCAGTCACAGCAGCATGCAGCTCTGCATATTTGATTTTCTACATTTTCATGCTACTTGCCTTTCCTGACGCAACCCCCAAGCAATTTGTGGCTCCTCCAAGCGTCAAACCAGGCATCTTTGTTTGTTAGGCAAACATGTAAGGGATCATAAGATCCTTAACTAAGTTCAAGATAAACAGAAACTTTCTGCAGACGTTCAGAAAATAATGTTTTATGTGCATGGTCAGTTTACAGCTTAATTTAAGTTGAGCTGGACAATGTGGAAGACAGGTATGTGTTCTGTTCAATAACCCTGCAGTGTCTCGCTGATCTGACCGTTGGCCTCATTTGGATACTTGGCTGAGATGACCCTTTTGCACACATGCCTTAATTGATTAGCAGCCTTATTAAAGAGCAGCAATGGGACTGACAGTAGAGAAGAAGGTGACAGAATGACTATGTCCTCTTCTCCACCAAATAATTCTGAGGTTCTAAATCAGGTTTGCCTCAGACTGATAATGGATGTCCAGGCTAACTGAAAATGCACCCAAAAGCTAGCTCAATTCCTGAGCTGAGATAAAGCAGACAAATCCACAAAGAGGAAAGTACAAGAAATAAATAAAGCAGAGCAAGTCCTGAAGGGTTTATCTGAAGTTTATAAGTGTTTCTAGATGTCTTGTGAATAACTGTGCCTCTGTGTTTTTCTTAGAGTAGTTTTATGTGATCCGTGTTGGTGAGAAAAGGACAAGAGTTTAGGTAAATTGAAGAATGATCAATTGATTATTTAATGGGTTATCTCTGTCTCGTTAACCTTTGCCTGCGTGCTAATGATGTGTTGGATTAAACAATGGGGTCTGAACATGGCAGGCACTACATCTCCTGACCGGCTGCGTGGAGAGACACATTGATCAAATCGTCACGTACAGGATCCCCAGCACTCCTGCTGTGCTCTGAGTCATCCATCACCAGTGTCTACTTTAGTTCTGATGGCAGTGTCATTTAACATTTTTATAAATGCCTTCTGCTTGGGATACCTGCTCAGGAAATATGTTACATTATGATGTCCTTCACAAGTCACCAAAGGACAAATAAACATGGGAACATGTAGCAATGTTTGAAAATGTGTGAGACTATGTTACAAGAAACAGATTAGTTGAATAGATAAGACAATGTAATGTGTTATAGTAGGTTCTTTTAGTAACGCTTAGCAAATAGGTAGTCAGCTTACATGTTTTTATAAGGTGATTAACATAAGACTATATGTTAATAAAATTGTTTAACTACCTTATTAAAACCCAACTAGTCTTCTTTTGTTGTTCTTTTGATTTAGGTATTCTTATATATTTACTTTCATATAACTATAGACTTTAAGGCACCTTGAGGCAACTGTTGATGTGATGTGACACTATGTAAATAAAAGTAAATTGAATTCAATTAGTTTAATAAATCACAAGTCATTAGCCCCTACGGTGGCCCCTAGAGACAAAGCACTTACAAACTCCAAAACACGTACAAACTCCAAAACACGTACAAACTCCAAAACACGTACAAACTCCAAAGCACGTACAAACTCCAAAACACTTGCAAACTCCAAAACACGTACAAACTCCAAAACACGTACAAACTCCAAAACACTTGCAAACCCCAAAACACATGCAAATTCCAAAACACATGCAAATTCCAAAACACAACGGAAGTGCTCCAGGACACTAGGGGCAGTGTTGAGCTCGATTTGCAAAAAAACCGGCAAGTTTGTCTGTATGCGACGGTCTAGTCTCCGTCGCGCTTCCCAGGTTGCCTAGCAACCACTGGAAACGTGTCATACAACTTTGTTTGACAGAAATGAAGGAGAACATATTTTGTTTATTTGTTTGTTTGTTGCTACAAGAGCTTTGTGTGATTTGATAAGTATCTGAGGCTGAGACCACAGGACAGTAAAACATGATTTTTGGGCTTCATTTCTGTACTGGGCCCTATTTCAGGAAGCCGGTTTAGTGCAAACTCTGAGTAAGTATACCCTGAGTTAACAAAAACTCTGGGTTTTCGGTTTCACAAAGCGAGTTTAGATTAATTCCGAGTGAGTTACTATGACGACACACTCCTAAGCTAACCTGCCCCCTAGCAGGTTTACTTCAACTAACCCTGACTTTCTCCGCCTCTTTGTCGGAAACCTGACTGTAGGAAGTGTCGGACATGGCGTGCTCCTTCCTTGAAGAGCCAGTAGATGTTGAAGCCCAAATTCTCCGCAGAGCTCTCCGCCGGGAGAGAGTGATTAGAGCGCGTTTTATCATTTCCTGATGATTTTCTGTGTGAACGTTACCGTTTTTCAGCACAATCTATAATTCATTTGAATAACATCCTCAGGCGTAATATTGCTCATGTGACACATCGCGGACATTCTCTCAGTTCTGTACATATTATTTGTATTGCACTTCGGTTTTTTGCAAACGGGAGCTTTCTGTATAATATTGGTGACGCTGAGCACGTTTGCAAGGCTACCGTCTGTCGGGCAGTCAGGAATGTTACAGTTGCACTGAAACGTCTCCTGTACTCGTCTGTGGTGTTCCCCGGTCATAGACCCACAAAATTTATCAAAGAGGGATGCCACAAAATTGCAGGTATCAGGATGAACGAAACTTAATTCATGATGTGGTGATACTTGGACTACTACTTAAATTTTACATTTATTCTCACGGTTCCCAGGCGTGATTGGCTGTATACAGTGGGGCAAAAAGGTATTTAGTCAGCCACCGATTGTGCAAGTTCCCCCACTTAAAATGATGACAGAGGTCAGTAATTTGCACCAGAGGTACACTTCAACTGTGAGAGACAGAATGTGAAAAAAAAATCCATGAATTCACATGGTAGGATTTGTAAAGAATTTATTCGTAAATTAGGGTGGAAAATAAGTATTTGGTCACCTCAAACAAGGAAAATCTCTGGCTCTCACAGACCTGTAATGTCTTCTGTAAGAAGCTTTTCTGTCCCCCACTCGTTACCTGTATGAATGGCACCTGTTTGAACTCATCATCTGTATAAAAGACACCTGTCCACAGCCTCAAACAGTCAGACTCCAAACTCTGCCATGGCCAAGACCAAAGAGCTTTCGAAGGACACCAGGAAAAGTATTGTAGACCTGCACCAGACTGGGAAGAGTGAATCTACAATAGGCAAGCAGCTTGGTGTGAAAAAATCAACTGTGGGAGCAATCATCAGAAAATGGAAGACATACAAGACCACTGATAATCTCCCTCGATCTGGGGCTCCACGCAAGATCTCATCCCGTGGGGTCAAAATGATCATGAGAACGGTGAGCAAAGATCCCAGAACCACACGGGGGGACCTGGTGAATGACCTGCAGAGAGCTGGGACCAAAGTAACAAAGGTCACCATCAGTAACACACTACAACGGCAGGGAATCAAATCCCGCAGTGCCAGACGTGTTCCGCTGCTGAAGCCAGTGCATGTCCAGGCCCGTCTGAAGTTTGCCAGAGAGCACATGGATGATACAGCAGAGGATTGGGACAATGTCATGTGGTCAGATGAAACCAAAGTAGAACTTTTTGGTATAAACTCAACTCGTCGTGTTTGGAGGAAGAAGAATACTGAGTTGCATCCCAAGAACACCATACCTACTGTGAAGCATGGGGGTGGAAACATCATGCTATGGGGCTGTTTTTCTGCCAAGGGGACAGGACGACTGATCCGTGTTAAGGACAGAATGAATGGGGCCATGTATCGTGAAAGTTTGAGCCAAAACCTCCTTCCATCAGTGAGAACTTTGAAGATGAAACGAGGCTGGGTCTTCCAACATGACAATGATCCAAAACACACCGCCCGGGCAACAAAGGAGTGGCTCCGTAAGAAGCATTTGAAAGTCCTGGAGTGGCCTAGCCAGTCTCCAGACCTCAACCCCATAGAAAATCTGTGGCGGGAGTTGAAAGTCCGTGTTGCTCGGCGACAGCCCCAAAACATCACTGCTCTCGAGAAGATCTGCATGGAGGAATGGGCCAAAATACCAGCTACTGTGTGTGCAAACCTGGTAAAGACCTATAGTAAACGTTTGACCTCTGTTATTGCCAACAAAGGTTATGTTACAAAGTATTGAGTTGTATTTTTATTATTGACCAAATACTTATTTTCCACCCTGATTTACGAATAAATTCTTTACAAATCCTACCATGTGGATTCATGGATTTTTTTTTTCACATTCTGTCTCTCACAGTTGAAGTGTACCTCTGGTGCAAATTACTGACCTCTGTCATCATTTTAGGTGGGGCAACTTGCACAATCGGTGGCTTACTAAATACTTTTTTGCCCCACTGTAGATGGCACTCACATTCCAATCATTGCTCCTTCAGTAAATGAAGGAGACTGTGCACTGTGAAGATCATATGTGATGCTGTCAACATTATCACAAATGTGGAAGCCAACTGCTCAGCCTCTGTGAGTGGTGGTGGTGGAGGACCCCCACCTGTTTTTCGGGCCTCCGCTTTTTTTTCTGTTGGCTATAACGGGTCACATTTGAGCATACAGAGTAAGCAAATATGTACTTGTAATGTGCTCAGATAATTTCAATAAGTGCTTACAGAAAGAAAATTAATGTAGCCTCTAACTGCAATTGATTTACATGGGACAAACAGACCAAGCACTATGGCTCACAATACAATTACACCTTACCTGTTTGGACTATATTTTTATATTTCATTTTTACTTGCTGCCAGGAACGTTTGGGACCTGTTGGGTTGCACCTGCGCTCACATCACATCACAAAATAAAATGTATAAAATAAAAAATAAAATGAAATATAATAAAATAACGTGTTAAATGGGTGGAAATCCCTAGATCAATGTTTAAATTAACACTCACGCATTGACTCTGTCGGCTTTGTTTTGCCATGCATGCTCTCTTTCTTTTGCAGCTGAGGCTGTGTTACTTTTTTTCCGCAAAATTTGCATGTTATCGGCATATGCTGCCATCAGAATTTCGGCCTCAAGCGCTGTAAAATACATTGACCGCGCCTTCTTTCCCTCCGTCTCCATGGTGACTCGCTTAATCTGTGCTCCACTAATCAGGGCTTTATGTATCCTCGTGCGCGCGCTTAACTTGGGGTTAAAGCAACTCCGCGTTGACTGAACTAATTGTTATCAGCCTTTCTGAAACCGAATATTCCGAGTTGGACAGTTCGGGGTTACTCAACCCTGCGTATCGTTTTTCACTCTGAGTTTTCTAAACCGGCTTCCTGAAATAGGGCCCTGAACAGTCATTTAAGATTAGTTAGTAAATAACAATTAGCTAATGTTGTTCATGAGACTAAAGTCATATCACTTTGGTAATGTAAATATAATATGGCCAATATTATAGTTATTATATTAATCATTATTAGCTATTACAGCAGTGAACATGAACTCTGTGTCAAATACTGAGCCTCAGTACAGATTCAAGTTGCAGTTATTTATATGTCTTATCACCTTAAATCTTCACTCAAACACAAGTATCGTTGACAGTGCATATATAGGTGTATCATATATAAGAGACAAATGTTGTTCCTTCAGTATGTTGGCATTACTAAATTTGGCTCATTGCTTACATATATTTATAAAAAGAAAATGTACAAACTGTTTCTGATAAAATGAAGAGTAGACTGATATACTGAATATTCCTTTATTGGGTGAGAAAATCAGACCATGTCATAACTGCTTTAAGTCATACGGAATAGATATCAGGGCCTTAAACAGGCTGACTTCTGCTAAATGGGTCAAACTGGGCAGAAAGTATACAAACACATAACATCCTTAAAGAATATGATGTAACACTATAGATCAACTTACCTCAGAAAATATAAAGCATATAAACAATTACAGCAATACAGGGAGTGCAGAATTATTAGGCAAGTTGTATTTTTGAGGAATAATTTTATTATTGAACAACAGCCATGTTCTCAATGAACCCAAAATACTCATTAATATCAAAGCTGAATGTTTTTGGAAGTAGTTTTTAGTTTGTTTTTAGTTTTAGCTATTTTAGGGGGATATCTGTGTGTGCAGGTGACTATTACTGTGCATAATTATTAGGCAACTTAACAAAAAACAAATATATACCCATTTCAATTATTTATTTTTACCAGTGAAACCAATATAACATCTCCACATTCACAAATATACATTTCTGACATTCAAAAACAAAACAAAAACAAATCAGCGACCAATATAGCCACCTTTCTTTGCAAGGACACTCAAAAGCCTGCCATCCATGGATTCTGTCAGTGTTTTGATCTGTTCACCATCAACATTGCGTGCAGCAGCAACCACAGCCTCCCAGACACTGTTCAGAGAGGTGTACTGTTTTCCCTCCTTGTAAATCTCACATTTGATGATGGACCACAGGTTCTCAATGGGGTTCAGATCAGGTGAACGAGGTGGCCATGTCATTAGTTTTTCTTCTTTTATACCCTTTCTTGCCAGCCATGCTGTGGAGTACTTGGACGCGTGTGATGGAGCATTGTCCTGCATGAAAATCATGTTTTTCTTGAAGGATGCAGACTTCTTCCTGTACCACTGCTTGAAGAAGGTGTCTTCCAGAAACTGGCAGTAGGACTGGGAGTTGAGCTTGACTCCATCCTCAACCCGAAAAAGCCCCACAAGCTCATCTTTGATGATACCAGCCCAAACCAGTACTCCACCTCCACCTTGCTGGCGTCTGAGTCGGACTGGAGCTCTCTGCCCTTTACCAATCCAGCCACGGGCCCATCCATCTGGCCCATCAAGACTCACTCTCATTTCATCAGTCCATAAAACCTTAGAAAAATCAGTCTTGAGATATTTCTTGGCCCAGTCTTGACGTTTCAGCTTGTGTGTCTTGTTCAGTGGTGGTCGCCTTTCAGCCTTTCTTACCTTGGCCATGTCTCTGAGTATTGCACACCTTGTGCTTTTGGGCACTCCAGTGATGTTGCAGCTCTGAAATATGGCCAAACTGGGTGAATGAGGCATGTTGTATAGAGCGCTTTGAGTACTCTGGGAGAGTAGAAAAGTGCTATATAAGAATCAGTCCATTTACCATTTGATAAGCTGCAGGATTCAAACACAAGTGTAACTTCTAAATGAATGTTCATACTTTTATTACACAATCAGAGAGAAAGAAAAAGAGAGAGAGTGCAGGACAGACAGACAGGTGACAGTCTCAGGTGTATACACTGCTACAAAACAGCACAAAAGAAGGAGGATTGTGTTATTACGAAACAAGAAGAGTTCCCAGATGGTACAGTGGACACATGTGTGACTCCTGTGATTAAAGCATCTTTCTTTCAGCTTAACGAGTGAACCGTCAGCTCGTTCAAACACACGTTAAAGTCCGTTTGGCTCGACACCACCGAACAGAGGTAGCAATCTAACATAGCTAACATTAACAGTGCAGTGAATCCTGCTTGTGCCGTGATATTCAGGACTGCAAACCGAGCAGCATCACTGACTTTCAGCTTGTTGTGTTTGTGGATATATGACTGACATTAATTATACATAAAATCATCACATTCTCTGTAAGATTAAGGTCAACTATTGAACGGCGTATCCCATATGGAAAAGAAATAGTAAAAACTTATATGTGATTACTCATGAAAGTGGCCACTTTCTCATTACTTTCATACATTGTTTTAGTAAGTATCCAAAACATACAAGTTTCATTATATAATTTTTCAAGGGATCTTATATCTGTTTTCACTCTTATATGCTTTTCATACAAGTTTCACACAAGACAGATACAAACTTTATAAGATTTATATATATCTTTTCCATATGGGATATTTTGAAGTAAAGGCTTTAAAACCAAGTTAGTACAAACATCGCTAATGTCACATAAGTTTCCCAACATGTGGTCAACAGTAATGTTTTAATGTTCTTCATTATAAAAACATTTGCACATAAATAAGTGACATAATATTCAGTACTTACTTCTGAAAGTTTACTCTTCTGCCGTTTTTTCGGCAAAGTTATCCACACCACCGCCGCACTATAAAATCTGGGATATGTTGGGCCATGAAGGCTACACCAACCTATCCTTAAAATTCAGGGAAATTAAGGACGCATTTGAGGGCCGCATTTCGAGCAGCCTTTGAATTGGAACAGCCTTCGTCATGTCGCTATCACATAATCGGCCTTAAAATGCGGCCTTTAAGGCTGCAGACCCTGAATTGGGATACAGCCCAAATCCGGTCATTGGTACTTCCTGGCTTGTGTAGTTACTAGGTAACAAAAGCTCAACACTGCCCCTAGCGTCCTGGAGCACTTCCGTTGTGTTTTGGAGTTTGCAAGTGTTTTGTCTCTAGGGGCCACCGTATTAGCCAATGAAGATGGGGTTACACAGTCAGACTTTTCACATCTGTTTTTTTGCAACCAAGACGGCAACACTTATCTCAAAGCCTCTCACTAGCCATGTATGGCTGTGCTGAACAAGGGTTTTTCTTTTTTTAGGGCAAAATATTGCACTGTTTTTTGTTTTTTTTATAATAAACTACAATTTCAAGCATGGTTTTTAGATACGTTTACAGACATTGAAGATAAGATAAACACTGGAAATATTGGATTAATGAATCATTGATTGGCTGTTTTTTGTGTGCTGTCAAGATTGTCACTGAGCATCTTTGGTAAGCTTTTCCTGTCTGTGCCATTCTTGGCTTATTTCAAGCCTACAGTTAGTCTTGTTAAATAGGATATAAAGGACACTGAAAAAGAAAGAGAACAAGATAATGGAAAGATGAAAACCCTGTAAATTATCCATATTCACAAGTCACTATTATATAGTGAGTACAGCTGCTATAGTTACATGCAGAGGCAAACTTCAAACCATATCTTATTTTATGAACGTTTATCAAACAACAACTACACAAAATATTGTACATACCAAAAGTGGAAAATATTTGGAGAATGTTATTTTTGAATAAAAAAAGCCACTGATGATGACTGTATTATTAAAACCTTTGTGTTCTCCATTTGCAATCTCAGTTATGATGTAGACAAATGCCTGATACAGAACAAACAGAGCTGTACTGCTCAATGTGATCAGATGATGAATATCTAGTATAAGATTGTATGATTTGGTTAAATTTAAGCTAAAAGTTTAATCACTTTTTTAAATGTCTGAAACTGTAGATCCTTAGCTATAGATCCTGGCCTCCTTGCCTCCTTGCCTAGCTTTTAACATGACCTGGTTTTTGCCTTAAAAGGCTGCACATGATGATGCAACCTGCCACTGGCAGGGCAAGACAATTTGGTAGATAATATTGTGCATGGTAATACAGCAGTGAGTAAATCAGGCAAAAATAGCAAAATATCACATCTTTAATCTTTATTTCCTCACAGGTGTAATTTAATTCACACAAATCTTGTATAGTTTTACCAACTCAAGGTTGGTGGTTTAATCCCAAACTGCTCTGACTTACCGGAGACTGGCATGTCAAAGGATGTAAAGTGTCCTTCGGGCAAGATACTAAACCCCAAGTTCTTCCCATCAGAAGGTGAATATGAGATAGAAAGCGTTTAGCTGTAGAAAAATGATGCTTGTCTAAACTAAAGAGTGGATAAGTGCTATATAAGAACCAGACCATTTACCATTTACACCAACATAAAGGGATTTTGTCTTTTATTTTCTTTTAATATTGTAGAGTGACTGAGCAAAAAATAAACCTTCACAGACATCAGTATGATGCATGGCCATTGTTTTATTGGACCTATGTAGTTACAGCTGGTGTCTTTTAAAAAAAATCTAAACCTGTAAATATGACCCGGTATTGCAATACTAATGCGTAGTTCATATACATAGTACATCTGCATACTAATGTCCATTAATATATTACAAGTAGGAAAGTCACCAAGTTACATCAATATAGTAACCTTCCTCAGATGAATATAGTCCAGATTGCACAATGAAATATTAAAGTAAACAACATCCTAGTTCACAGCACACTGACATAAATCTGGTTTGAATTACTGGAGCTGACAATCATGTAGCCGAGAGCCCACCTGGGGCTTCTTCAGCCGCCTCTTATCTGTCTTCTAGAAGATACACAGGAGACACACATATATAATAAATATGTGTGCGTGTCTACGGACGGGCAACCTTCCAATTACAAGACGAAATGCCAACTCTTGATCCACAATCGTCCCAGAAGACTAAGTAATTTCCTATGGGATTAATAAAGTATAAATTATTATAGTAATTAGAAAGAAGAACTGTTGTGGAAAAGACACAGTCGAGATAGTTACAAAACGTTCTTCTTTATGAATGAGTGATACATTTTTTAATTAGCATTTTAATATAATACAACACAAACAAACACAAGGATATAAAGTCTAAGAGATACACGTTTTGAAAAGACAAAGAGCAGGCGCAGCTAGTACACGTAGAGCGGCCTCAAAACAATGACATACAAGAACTTTTTCAACAACTTTGCTTTAAGCACTTAATCTCAGATAACCTTGCATTTCTTCTAATAGGACAAGTGTTACTTTTTTGTGGTTACTTTTAATTTTATTTACTGTAATTTTGTTTTTTCAGAGATGGCCTCAACTGAAACATGTTTGTGTTTTAACTGAACATAGATTGAAATTGAAATAATTAATGTGTCTTTTGTGCATCCTCATTAGCGTAAGGATTTGTATCAGTGTGCCAAAGGTTTATACTGTTAACTGGTAATCATGCGGGCCTATGGCTCTCAGAACATCTTGCAGAGTAACACAGAACAGGTAATGAATTCATTTATAATAAGGAGTATGCAATACTGTCACAAATAATACATAGCATTTTAATTTTTTTAAATAACATTTCAAAGAGGTGTTATTAGTAACTAAATTATAATTTCAAGTAGTATAGGCACCATCATAACATTTAATTTCAAATGACAAGCTTAGAGATGTTATATGGTACATTAAGGAATATATTTACTGATGACACTGTTGATGGATATATTAATCTTTTTTCAATTACTTATATATATATATATATATCTTTTTTTTTCTTGATTTGAACACATCTTCACCTTTACACCCAGGCTGTAAGAAAATGATTTTCATTTTAGCTGTGCAGTGACTTAGATTCATCTGCAGATCAGTCAGTTAGCATTTGAGTTCGGAGGACAAAAAGCTACAGAGGAGATTATTTATGTGTAGATAGGACAGCTGTCAGGCAGCAGGACAACAAACAGTCGCCATGTGTACTCTGTGCATCCAGCAGAACATGCTGCTTTGTCTGCGACACAGCTCTGGGAAAAAGGTTAATAAGGATATCTTCTCTTTACTGGAAAGACAGCACTGTCACTTTGCCTGCAAACAAGCCTCCAACAGGTCTTTGCCACATACAGCGCAGGAATATTTTAGAATATTAATTGCACACTTAGTATGCTGTTGTCATATGGCTTTTATTAGTATTCCATCAACTCAATGAGGTGTGAAAGGGCCAGATGCTGTGTCCTCAGCTATCCCATATATTCTTGTCTTTTGTCAGTTATTAGCGCAATGAGTGTCAGTCTGCTCATCACTTCAAATATCTGATGTCATATATTTATTAATCGGTGCAGTGAGTTAAAAATAATGGATAGCTATAGATATGTCTAAACTACAGTACATTGTCAAGGAGGTGATCTTTTTTGCCAGTCACAGTTAAAATGCATACTCAGACAAAGAGAAGTTAATCAAGTTTCATCAAGGGATCAAATATTACATTTGATTTTTAAATCTAATTATTCAGCTGTTTTGTTTTTGCAAGAGTTTACGACCATTTCATTGTTTATGGAATTGTTCACTAAAAAATGTATGTTGTGATGGAATGTAACAATAATTTCTGCAATTACTGGATAAAAATGTTTAATGAGATTCATGGAATAAACTGATTTAATGTTCCTTAGTTTAATCAATCTGATCTAATCTCAGCCTTTAGATAGATTATGGCGCTCCAACAGCCAGAAAATAGGGATTTTTTTCCTGAGTTACTACTCAGAGTTTAGTAATAGTTCCATGTCTAATTGAAAAAATAAAGGTCAGCTTTACAAGTCTTTAATTACTGAAAATTCTCTACACAATTATTTTAAGTATTGCAGTTTAGTTTTTAAGAATCCAGATTGTTTGGAAACATTAAGCCATTATGAACAGATGATCTGGGAAATGAACAGAGCTCCTATTCTTCTCTGTATTGTATAGGTATTGACTGGGAAATATAAGTTTTCGTTAGCAAAGTATGAAATTTCCTGAGCCGAACTCCAGGCCTCGAGAGTTGGTGTCCTGTAGGTTTTAGATGTGTCCTTGATCCATCACAGCTGATTTAAATGGCTAAATGACCTCCTCAACATGTCTGAACGTTCTCCAGAGGCCTGGTAATGAACTAATCATTTGATTCAGGTGTGTTGACCCAGGGTGACATCTAAAACCTGCAGGACACCGGCCCTCGAGGCCTGGAGTTCGACACCCCTGCTGTACAGTGTAGTAAGGAATGCTCAGACCTCTACATTGGATAAACCAAACAGCCACTTCATAAACAAATGGCACAACATAGAAGAGCCACCTCGATTGGACAAGACTCAATGGTCCATCTACATCTAAAAGACAAAGGTCACTCTTTTGAGGATGCCTATCAAAATGCTATTGCCAAAAACACACAAAAAATAGGTTAGCACCATCACTGAATTTGTTACCAAAAAAAGAGAACTTTACATTAATACTCCACTTTTAAATACTTTGGAAGAGTTTCTGCATTTGAGTCCAATATATCCCTTTGTTATCAAGTCACCAAAGCCTTGAAATATACTTTGTGAAACAGGGATTGTATTTTGTGTGAAGAAGCTAATTCTGTCTTAGACCAAGACCTGCCAGTAATACACTTAATAAATTCATGTTATTAATGATTAGAAAATATATATTTTATGGCCTTTGAATAATTCTATCCCTGGTTAGTGCACATTCATTCACATTTATGTTAGTTTATAAGTCATTTTCTATGTAACAACTGTGTGTGTTTGTGTTTTGACAGCTTGTTTTCCTGAGGTTGACAAACGGATGTTCTCCTGTAAAAGTGACATTCATTTACAATTTTACTTCACTTCTGCACCCTGGTGCT
Organism: Aulonocara stuartgranti; assembly: GCF_965226115.1. Taxonomy (NCBI): domain Eukaryota; kingdom Metazoa; phylum Chordata; class Actinopteri; order Cichliformes; family Cichlidae; genus Aulonocara; species Aulonocara stuartgranti. Next base: position 14,164,709 of record NC_138953.1, read on the forward strand.
TAGTGATTTACCTCAAGGGAAGTGACTTTTACGACAACGTTGGAGGTGAGAGTCAATGAAGCACATGAGTGGAGGTCTTCAATAACATTATAACTCTTTTTTACTGCACTCCAGAGCTGTGAACTGGTGGCTGAGAGCCAGACAGAAGACACAGTACCTCCATTTCTCCTTCAGCACTGTCACTATCTCAGGAAAAAGTGATAACCATCAGCAGCACTTTCTTATCTGATGCCTTGCCTTGTTATATCCACACTTAAGTTTGTCTAAAATGAAAAAAACAAACAAAAAAAACCCCCTTAATGTTGGATTGTGATACTTTCTGGAATGAAACTAATATATGTGAACAAAGATCAGATAAAATGAGAAATAAAAAAGGAAGGAAGAAAAATATATCTCTGGATTAATTCTGTGCATATCACAATGACGAGCACTTTTCCTCCAGACCAATTATTTGGTCTTATGTAGTGTGACTCTCTCATGTAAAGTGTAGCACTAAGTCCTAGTTGATCCTCTCCGTGCCCTGTTGTTTTTATCTATTTATCTATTTATCTATGAGTGACTTATGTATGTATGTATGTATGTATGTATATATATGTATATATTGTACTATTCTTAGTTAGTGTATTGTCTGTCTTGTCTTAATGTTGGTTTAAAATGGAGCACTGTAACAAAAAATAATTTCCCCCAGGGATCAATAAAGTATTCTGATTCTGATTCTGATTCTGATTTTCCTTAAGAAACACACAAAAAAACCCACCACAGACATGACACAGGACCATCTGGCCCTTCAGTTGATCCATTCACTATCAATAGAAGGGTGGCTGTCACTCTTAAGGCAGGGAAACAGGGAACAAAGGCTGAGGTGTGTCAAATTACACAAGAACTGAACTGAAACTCAGTAGCAACAGGTGCTGCATTCCAAATGCATACCTCGGATGTTGTAACTCAGGAGTGACATCACCCCTAGGTTAGTGTATTTGAGTTAGTGCAAGGTTTGATTTACAAGCATAAGAAAAGGGCTGAATGGAGAAGAGCTTGGTGCGGGAGTTTTTTTTTTTTAGGCGAGTAGGGCCCTTTGCTCACAGCCAAGCTGCTGGTAGTGTATGAACTGAACTGTACTGAACCAATGATGGCTAGAACTGGGGTGAGGCTGTCCTGCGTCTGCAGGGTGCATTCATGTTTTCTCTTGACCAAATAGCACTTTTTTCTCCCTGAGAAACAGCAATTGCTTACATCCTACAATGTCAATATGCGGTCGCTATGATGGATGCTGGCAACCAAGGTCCTTGGATTAACTAAAATGTCTCTGCCTGTTGTGGCAAATTTTCTCAGTTTAGGTAACAGGAGGAAAAGGTTCACTTCCATTCTCATATATTAACAATTTAATGGTCTAAAAAGCTTTGGGTTTGTTTTTTTTTTTTTTTTTTTAAAAATCATACATATAAGTAATTCATTCATCAGTATTTAATGATTACAGCTCACTTTACACTGCGAGCTTTTCAAAAATTTCTATCAGCATAATTTGAAAAATAAAAATCCCAGCACAGAATGTAATCTCTGTAGTCCCTTTCACATCCATTTGGGAAACACAAACATACACAGTGTGACAGTTCATTAGAGTTTAGATTGGAATCTGTGGCAGTACTGCATGTAGCAGCTGTACTTTGTCCTCAGTAGGATTGGAGAGGATAAAAATTGAAACTGCTGCTTTTGAACACGCAGGTTTTTAAGGCCTTTATTTATAAATGCTTTCAAACAAAGTGCTGAACAGCTATTTGAAGATAAAAGAAGATAAGTAAATAAAAGCAATACAGAAAAAACCCCAATACAATTTAAAAACTGATTACAATTTAAAAACTAATAGGTATAGAATTAAGACACATATGATAGGGTGAACAAGTGGGTCTTTAACTTAGCTTTAAAAACAGAGCATGCCTGCCTAATATCTTGAGGAAGGTTGTTCCATAAAAATGGGGCACGAAAAGAAAAAGCACAATCTCTCCAATAGTCTTTTTTTCTAGCTTTAGGAACTTTTAGAAGGCCAGTATTCTGAGATTGGAGAGCACAGGATGGAACATAGAGGTCAGGTCAGAGAGATATGAAGGCGCCAAACCATTTAAAGCCTTGTAGGTGAGCAACAGAACTGCTTGAACCTGACAAGGTTCGAACCTGATAAGGCAACCAGTAAAGAGATTTGAGTACTGGGGTAATGTGCTAAAATTTCCCAGTTTTTGTTAAAATGCTAGCAGCTGCATTTTGCACCATCTGTAAACCTCTAAAACTGTTTTTGGTAACTCAGAAAGAAGAGCGTTACAATCATCAATGCCTGAAGACACAAATGCATGGACAAGAACCTCTGCAGTGTCAATTGATAAAACTTGTCTGATGATAAAAGGCAGTCTTTGTTGGTTGTTTTACATGAGACTTGAAGGACAGCACAAACCACTCACCCAAGTTCTTTACCTTGTCCCTGCAATTTATGATAGTCATTACTTGTCCCAGAATTTTCAAGGTGAATTTATGGGACAAGTAATGAATTTTTTGTGGTCCAGTGACCATCAAATCTGTCTTATCAGAATTAAGAAGCAGGAAATGCTAAAAGCCCCTAACCGATAGACAAGCTTCGAATAAGCTAGGCCCCCTGGCTGAACACTGATGGCTGACTCCATCTGCCTCAGAATTTGTACTATTACTCACAGCAGTCTCTCTACTAAACAAAAGGAGTTAGATAGCTGCTCACTAACTGCACAAAGGTTTATTTTAAAGGGCTCTACCATATTTTTCCCTATGGTTCATTTAAACCTTAAACAAAATATGAGCTTATCGATATTATACAAAAAAAGTAACGTTTGCAAGTAAAGGCAACTTAACATTACATTAACATTATCTTATTACACTCAACAAAAATATAAACGCAACACCTTTGTTACTGCTCCCATTCCCCACGGGATGCACGTAGAGACCTAAAATTCATTCCAGATACACAATATAACCATCCCTCCCAAACAGTGGTCACAAATCAGTCCAAATGTGTGGTATTGGGCACATCTGCTATATTGAGATAATCCATCCCACCTCACAGGTGTGCCACATCAGGATGCTGATCTGACATCATGAGTAGTGCACAGGTGTACCTCAGACTCCAGGCAGACTCCCTAACATTGGCCCTGAACCAATTGCGCCACCCCTTCTCTGCACTGGTTCTGGAGACCACATTCCCACTCACATACCCAACTTATGCCAGTTAGCCAGACAGCCCGAAAAACTGCCTCGACTCTTTTTTGGTCTTGGGATATGGGCAGGCTGCAATGGTTGCTGTTTTCTCCATCTGTGCATGCACCGGCCTCCCAGGTAGTATCCCAAATATTGTAATTCCATCTGTCCAATTGCACACTTCTTTGAGTTGCCTCTGAACCCTGCCTGCCTCAGGGATTCCAATACCGCAGCCACCCGCTTCACAGGTTTCGCCCAGGTGTCACTAATGATGATGACAACATCATCCATAGGCAGCAGAATATGCAGCGTGTGCCAGTCTATGAGGCATTGGAAAGTGGCTGGGTCTACTAACAAGCCAAACTGAAGTGTAACAAATTGGTACAACCCAGCCAGAGTGGAGAAGGCCATTTTTTTCTTAGACTCTCGAGACAAGTAAGATTGCCAGTAGCCCTATGTCCTGTGTCTTTCTTCTCCACAAAAACTATGGGGCTACACCAAGTGCTGTGTAACTCTTCTAACACCCCCATCTCCAGCATAGCAGTCAATTCCCACTCTCAGAGTTGTGTGACAGAGAACAGAGAACACACATGCAAAACGCTGTTGCATGGCAGCAAGATCTGCGCTCTGGCCAGCAGTGTTGGTCAAGTTACTTGAAAAAAGTAATCAGTAACTAATTACTTATTACTTCCCCCAAAAGTAATCCCATTACTTTACTGATTACTTATTTTCAATAGTAATTAGTTACTTAGTTACTTACTTACTTTAAAAAAATGATTTACAACCTGAATAGGTAATAAAGCAATAGATCTTTCAGCCCAATTCTACTTTTTCTGCATAATCCATCATATAAAATGTAATCAAATGAAAAAGTCTCGTTTTGAAACTAGTTTTATTAGTTTTAATCTTTTAACTTTATGCATCAAGCAAACATTAAATTATATGCAACATTCCCTGACTGGAAGAAATTTGTTTAACATTTAAACCTATTTTCTGCACATTCCAGCACATAAAATAAAATAGTTTTCTGTGTTTACACTCAGTCTTTCAAATAGATGCAAGTAAAACACAGCCGAAAATAAATAAAATCAAAGACTCAGCGGTCCCGTTGCTCTATTTTCACCTGTATAGCAGGAGTGAGGCAGGCGGAGGTTTGCCCTGGTGCAGGTGTGCCGCAGCGTTCAGTGGAAGGATATGACAGTTTCTCTGTGAATTTCACGTACTGTCAGTGCTTGCTCAGACATTTAGGGGTTTTTTTTCGCTGTAAAAAGAAGTTTTCTTCCCACGCAGTGAACAGCAGACGCTAATGTTTTTGTCACTTTTTACGGAATCAAACTCAAAGTAAGGTCAGTACTTCCACTCTTTAAACGCTGCACGGTCATATGCTCTCCTGCACTCGTTAGGATTTTGGAGCGTGATGTCACGGGGGTGGGATGCGCCATTTTCAGGGTCAAAACAAAGCACAAGCAAAAAAGGAGCGAAGTCACACACAACAGCCATGGTTTGTATTTGCTGTGTGGTCGGCTGCAATGTTCGATCACACGACCGGCAAGAGAATAAGCTTGAAAATGGTTTATCTTTTCATTCTTTCCCAACCTGGAAGCAACATGAGGGAGCTCGTGTATTGATGTTACCAAACAAAAGCGTCTAGCCTGGATAGCAGCTGTGAGACGAGCTGATATCCAGTTCTCTTCCATCTCCAAATATCTGTTGGTGCTCCCGACGTTTCCATTCCGGTAAGTTCTAAATATGTTCATATCACTCTTTATAGCCTATTAGTTTTATTTTCGATGCGCTCTGAGCTCATAGCAAATTAGAACAAACATCCTACTGAGTGATTTTGCAGAACTACCTTCTATTTATAGAGTTGCTAATTATTTGGCATTATTGCAGCAAACCAGCCAATGAAATGGATGAAACATCATGACTGGGTTCCAGTGCTACACAAGGGACCTGCTTCAAACATACCACCATGCCAATCAGATTACTTCTTCCATGTGAGGGTGAAGAGGTGACCCTTCTGGATAAGATGGTGAAGGTTTGCTGTGTTTGTTGAACAGTTTGGTAGCAAAACCAGGGAAAAATGAAACCTGCTCCTGTTAAATATTCTTAAGTCTTTTGCCGTATAAATAGCGGTATTTTTTTTTTCAAAAGATACAGTGAATAAGTTAGTAGTGGGTGATATCATGTAAACACTGTCATGATTTGGTGTAAACATTTTGTCATTTGTAAACTATAAATGACATGGATTCTACATTGTAACTGATGTGATGTTCTATAAAGTGGTTTTAATTAAAAAAAAAAGAGGCAAAAATTAGTTTGTTTCTTTATTCAACTTTTGAACAGTGGGACTCAGTCAGTACATATTCAGTAAATGCAAATTATTTACATGGCAGTGCACAACAGGCATAAATCTAGACCCCTAGATAAAACATTATGGCATTATAGCAGTGACAACTCCTCCACAGTAGAAGGTGGGATTTTTCTTTTTTGAGGACGGCTCCTTTGACGTTTCAATATGGATGGTGTGTTTATGTTTTGATCAAGAGCCTTTTTTTGGGCAGCTGAAGAGGAGAAGTCCATCTTATGGCCAACCTCTGGCTGTATCTTGGTCATATTACCCAGCACAACCCAGTATGCAGGTTCATCTGTAACAGTCCTTGTGCCATGGATCCGCACTGTTGCTTCTACAGAAGAGCAGTGACATGGCTGCAGGTCTCTGCGACTCCGGCCATACAGGTGCAGTGGGCGGCTTCAACCTCTCTGTAATGCTCACAGTGACCCATGGCTGCAATGCTGGTTCATTCAGTCTTTGAGAGTGCAGGTCCTGAAACACACACAGACAAAGTTCATTTAAAGACAAGAACTATGAGCCAAGGCCGACATAATTGTGTTTTATCTACTTTATCATAAATGTAAAAAAGTGTTTAGAAAGTTTGCACATACATGTAATTTTTCATATTTTTATGTATCCATCTATAGAACGCTGCATGTTATATTCTAAATCTGCCTGTTCTCTCTCAGAAACCTGCCTGCAGAAAATGAACCTAAAGTATGTAATGCAAGGATGTCATCACTTTCAAGATGGAGAAAGCATAAAGTGACAATTATGAATAACTTAATATGATGCTTTTAAGCATCTTTCTTGTTGTCGTCGTTCCAACACAGTGTGTTTGTTTTGATTTGTGGACCCGTAAAATGGCGCCGCGCTCCCACAGTACATTGCGGCGTGACGTCAACTCCAAAGCCCTATTATCCATTGTTGATCTGCACACAGCTGTTGCTACAAACGTCGCACTTGCTTACGTCATTGTCATGAGACACTCTCGGGAAAACAAATCACGGTTTTAGTAACGCAGTAACGCAGCGTGCTTATGGGAAAGTAACAGTAATCAAATTACCTTTTTTGCAATAGTAATCCCTTACTTTACTTGTTACTTGAAAAAAGTAATCAGATTACGCATTACTGCCCATCTCTGCTGGCCAAATGGTTATCATAATGGAGGGAGGTGGGAACGGTGGAATTTGGTACCTCTGGTCCCAACTCATCCAGCTCCTAAACCTGGCTAACCAGAGAAGCAGTTTCGCCTCCCTCCATACTTTGAAATGACTGAGGTGATATACCTGTGTGGCTCCCCCCAGTCCGAGTGCAGCATTTCATAGTCAACGTCCCCCACTCGCCACATGACCATAAAGGGTCCTTGCCACCCGGTGAGTAACTTTGAGCTGAGTGAAGGGAGCAACAGAAGCACTTTGTCTCCTGGTGAAAATTGTTTGCGCCTAGCCTCTCTGTCATGCAAGCACTGCTGATGTTGCTGGGACTGAAACAAATTTTCCCGTGAAAGCCTCCCAACATATGTAGGTTTGCTCTCACATCTAGATCGTATTTACATTTATTTTACTAGGCTAGGACCTTCCTCCGAGTTTTCTTTAAAGAGGTCCAATATGCCATATGGCTTCTGACAAAACAGTAACTCAAAGGAAGAAAATGGGTGTGTTTTTCTTCCATGCAAGTGTTATGACTTGCTATATACACACAAAATGCAGCACGGTCAGTGCTAGATGTAGCCATAAATTTTCATCACTTGGTCAAAGGCTGAGTGTTGATTATTGTCCTGAGACTGCTACAGTGAAAAATCTTCGAAGGAGTGAATGGTCAGGCCTGAGGAGAGTTAGATTCAGCCCCTTACTTTCAGTAAAAGGAACTCTTAATGCTTCAGCATACTAAGGCATTCTAGCCCCTTCCTCTTCTATCATGACTGTAGACCAGTGCACATCCAGGTTCATAAAGACCTGGAAGGGTGAGTTCAATGTGGAAAAACTTGACTGGCCTGTACAGTGTCCTGAAGTCAACCCGATAGGAGACCTTGGGATTAATTAGAGTGGAGAATACTAGCGAGGACTTTTTGTCCAGTTCAATTCAATTTTATTTTTAAAGCACCAAATCACAACATTTGTTGCCTCAAGGTGCTTTATATTGTAAGGTAAAGACTCTACAATAATAGAAAGAAAACAGAGAAGATCCTAACAATCATATGACCCCTTATGAGCAAGAGCTTTGATGACAGTGGGAAGGAAAAACTCACTTTTAACAGGAAGAAACCTCCAGTAGAACCGTGACCAGTTTGAGTGAGCATCAGTGTCTCACCTCACAAATGTGCTTTTGAAAGAATGGTCAAAAAATCACTATAAACGCACTCCTAAACATTGGAGAAAGCCTTCCTAGAAGAGTTGAAGTTGATTTAGCTGAAAAGGGTCAGCCAGCATCATAATAACCCCTATGGATTAAGAATGAGATGTTACTCAAGTTCATATGCGTGTGAAGGCAGAGGAGGGAATGCTTTTGGCAATAATCTCCAAACTGAAATAAAACTTGTTTTTAAACAAGCCAACTTTTCTTTAAAACATGAACATTTTTGTAATCTAAGCTCATATGACGTACAAGTGTCACACAGTGGAAATTTGTATTTATCTTGTATATTGTTTTTATTCTGATTTTTAGTGTTTATTTATGAGTGTTGTTTCTATTGCATGGTTTTTAGTGTGTGACATGGTTTTTATCCACTGTGGACTGGCTGCACATGGGACAAATTAGCTGATAGGGACTACCTGCTGAGGCAGGGGTGTGTCCAGAGGTGGCCTATCAGCTGTGTAAAGACCTTTTAAAAACAGGCTAGCTGAGCACTGAAGAGAGAGGCCCCAGACTGGAAGGTTAATGCGAGCTGGCCAGTGTGATGCGGCGACCAAGTCCTGACCTCATGGAACGGCAACAGTAAGAGACAACGCGTGTGATTGGCAGCAGGGCAGAGGTTTACCTCTGCCTGCATTTGTGAGTAGGGTCTCTACTGTTGTTTACTGGGTGCAGCTGGATTGGGAGAGGGTCACCATGGCCATGAGCCAGGGCCGCTTCTGGGACCATTGTTCTGGCCCCTATTTGTTATGTTACAGGACACCGACGCAAGGGGAGCTGTGGCGGTGGTCGCATCATGGATTCGAGTGCAGAACGCAAGCCGGGCTGGGAAGTGATGGGCCAGCGGAAGGACAAGAAGATGGGTGGCTCTTTCTTGTCTGCCGAAGACGGGGCTGGCGTGGACTCTGCTCTAAAGGAGGAATTCCTGGCCTGCTGATGGACCCATAATGAACATGTGGCCTAATTATAGCGGGGGGGGGGGGGGGGGGGGGTTTAGTGAATGTAGAAAATGGTAGTTTTACGGGTTTTAGAATTGTTTTTAGTAGAGAGCAAACATTTTATTACGTACATTTTAAGGGTGTTTTTATTTGTGCTCCCTGGCCTAGTAATAAACTGTTTCTGATCAGACCTGCTTACTCTCTGTGCCCGTGATATCTGATTCGCTTGCTCCCCCTTGTATTTTAAAGAATCTTTCTTTTTAGCGTGACATTCTGGCGCGACCGCTTTAGTGTCCGCTGCGCGTTACACAAGAAGATATCTTGGCATGAAATAGCGGCCAACTGCTTAGATTTGCTTGTTGGCACTTTGTTCTAAATGATGGCCTGATGTTAGCAGTGTAGTGATACCATGTATGACTTTAAATTACTGATTGATGCCACAAACTTATCAGGACATCGTTTTCTAAGGACACAGAAAAGTGAGCCTATTGACTTCTATCTAACCTAACTTCTGCTTTGGCTTCACTTTTCAAGCCATGTTAATCATTTATATTTTCTATGGTCTTCACTATAAAAAGGAGTAAAATATGAGGAGAAAAATTTACCAAAGCAATTTAAATTTTTTGAGTAATGGCTCTATAGGGCTCCATTGATTCTGGAGGATCTCGCAAGTACCTGATATAAAACCACAAATGTACACCGCTAATCACCCTGCTGGATGTATGGAAGTATTTTTCATTCTAATTAGAAGTTCTCTGCCAGTACTTTGATTAAATTTATTTGTGCTAACACATCATCACTTCATAACAGTTAATGTCCATAAAATTGGCTACAACAGCACAACTTTTGTTTGTTCAAAACAAAATTTCAATTGGGGAAGATATTCCAAACTCACAACTACTTAGACTTATTGAGGGTGAGGAGCCACTTGGAATCCTTTTGAAGTCTACCACATGGGGTGTGTGTGCAGTTAGTGCAATGTAGTGTAAAGCAGATAGATCTACATGATCACAAAAAATTGGCAAGCACATAGGCCCTCATACTTATGTCAGATCCAGCTATAGTTACTGGTTCTTATGTCATGTTCTCAATATGGCACCTTTTATATTTAACAGAAAGGATCAGTGGCCTTTTTTGTTTATTTAATGCAAATGTAGCTCTGCATTACTGCAGGGTGACCCTGATGGTCACAATGAAACGGCTCTGGCATGACACCAAATGCATCACATTTAGATGTTAATAGCTATTGGGTAAATTATTGCAATTTATAGCTATTGCCATTTATGGCTCTGCCACAGAGGAGGAGATCCAATTTAAGTTGTGTTCTTGATTGTGAGGTCAGTGACTTTTTCATGCAGGCTGCAAGTTATTTCCATCAGTGTCATGGTAATCAAATTATACCAGCATGATTGTTATGAGTAAATCTACATTACTAAGCATAATTTTTTACCGCACTGACATCCTGTTCAGTGCACGTTCCTTGTTTCAGCTCTTCCAATTGTTATCCTACATCTGTTTGCAGAGATGAGATGGGAAATTGCAGGAAATTAACGGTGGATCCAGAGTACAGAGTTCACTATTAACCTTGAGGGAACCCATTCTGAACGAGGTACAGTGACATCAGAAGGGATAGATGTTCATGCAGATTAAACTGTCGCAATCACCACAGTTGCATAATAGCTTCACAAACAACAGGCCTTATTATTCAGCCTTCCACCACTGTGGATAATGAACAAGAAGCAAATTATGAGTATTAAAACATTCTCATCCTATAAAAATCTGCCGCCTCCTCACAAATTTGGCATGGGTAATTCAGCCATTAGTGAAGGCCCTAATAATGCTGAATGATACATGCAGGTTTTGGAGAAACATACTGCCATTCAAACAGTGTCTCTTTAAGACCACATCTGGGAATGACAAATGCAAAATCACCTTCTTTGTGAATTCCAACAGAATAGCTTCATAGTAAAAATCAATTGCAATATTGAAAAAAAAACTGTTGTCAATCAAATGGTTTCTAGATACTTTCATTCAGCAAAGTGGAAAAGTCTAAAGGCGCTTGTTTTTTTCCCATTTTGTCAGAAAAAATTGGAATTTATTGAAGCCTGTACAAATATCAATGAAAATATACAAGTCGAAACAGAGGTTGTAAAATTCGAACATACTTGTAGTCAACATTTGATATAAACACCCTTTTTCTTCAACAGCTTGAAATTTCTTTGGCAAACTTTATTTATGTAGTCTTAAGGAATAGGATGAAAAGGAAGCAAAACAACAACAACAACAACAACAACAAAGTCCACATCAGTTCTGGGAGTGGCTTGCGTGGGAAGCGGCAGCGACAACAGCTCTGGAGGCTGACTGCATGGGAAGCAGCGGCAACAACTCAGTTCAGGTGGCCGGCCACGGCGTAGCTTCATTGATGGCTGAGCAGGATGTGCAGGCGTGCTGATCTTTGGTGGAGGCAGGATCAGAAAGAGATGGTCTGGAAACCTCTGGCAGAGTCAGAGCTAGCTGGAGCTGCACAGGGGTCACAGCTTGCACAGGTAGCTTCTCCGGCTCAGGCAGAAATGTGGGGTCAGTAGCTGGCTGGATAAACTCGCCTAAGTTCCCAGCTGACAACAGAAGAGACAGAGACGACTTGCTTCAGCTCTCAGTGGGAACAGGAGGAGACTGGGATGGCTCACCCGAGCTACCAGCAGATGCTGCTACAGACGGCTACTCAGAGCTTCCAGCAGAGACAAGTGGCTGGGATGACTCGGCTAAGCTCTAGTGATGGGATTTCCGGCTCTTTTTAGAGAAACCGATTGTGCAAGTTCCCCCACCTAAAATGATGACAGAGGTCAGTAATTTGCACCAGAGGTACACTTCAACTGTGAGAGACAGAATGTGAAAAAAAAAATCCATGAATTCACATGGTAGGATTTGTAAAGAATTTATTTGTAAATTAGGGTGGAAAATAAGTATTTGGTCACCTCAAACAAGGAAAATCTCTGGCTCTCACAGACCTGTAACGTCTTCTGTAAGAAGCTTTTCTGTCCCCCACTCGTTACCTGTATGAATGGCACCTGTTTGAACTCATCATCTGTATAAAAGACACTTGTCCACAGCCTCAAACAGTCAGACTCCAAACTCCGCCATGGCCAAGACCAAAGAGCTTTCGAAGGACACCAGGAAAAGTATTGTAGACCTGCACCAGACTGGGAAGAGTGAATCTACAATAGGCAAGCAGCTTGGTGTGAAAAAATCAACTGTGGGAGCAATCATCAGAAAATGGAAGACATACAAGAGCACTGATAATCTCCCTCGATCTGGGGCTCCACGCAAGATCTCATCCCGTGGGGTCAAAATGATCATGAGGACGGTGAGCAAAGATCCCAGAACCACACGGGGGGACCTGGTGAATGACCTGCAGAGAGCTGGGACCAAAGTAACAAAGGTCACCATCAGTAACACACTACAACGGCAGGGAATCAAATCCCGCAGTGCCAGACGTGTTCCGCTGCTGAAGCCAGTGCATGTCCAGGCCCGTCTGAAGTTTGCCAGAGAGCACATGGATGATACAGCAGAGGATTGGGAGAATGTCATGTGGTCAGATGAAACCAAAGTAGAACTTTTTGGTATAAACTCAACTCGTCGTGTTTGGAGGAAGAAGAATACTGAGTTGCATCCCAAGAACATCGTGGAAACATCATGCTATGGGGCTGTTTTTCTGCCAAGGGGACAGGACGACTGATCCGTGTTAAGGACAGAATGAATGGGGCCATGTATCGTGAGATTTTGAGCCAAAACCTCCTTCCATCAGTGAGAACTTTGAAGATGAAACGAGGCTGGGTCTTCCAACATGACAATGATCCAAAACACACCGCCCGGGCAACAAAGCAGTGGCTCCGTAAGAAGCATTTGAAAGTCCTGGAGTGGCCTAGCCAGTCTCCAGACCTCAACCCCATAGAAAATCTGTGGCGGGAGTTGAAAGTCCGTGTTGCTCGGCGACAGCCCCAAAACATCACTGCTCTCGAGAAGATCTGCATGGAGGAATGGGCCAAAATACCAGCTACTGTGTGTGCAAACCTGGTAAAGACCTATAGTAAACGTTTGACCTCTGTTATTGCCAACAAAGGTTATGTTACAAAGTATTGCCATTTTAGGTGGGGGAACTTGCACAATCGGTGGCTGACTAAATACTTTTTTGCCCCACTGTATATATATATATATATATTAGGGGTGCAACGATACACAAAATTCACGGTTCGGTTCGGTTCGATACTTTGGTGTCACGGTTCGATATTTTTTCGATACAAAAAAAATGTTCATGCCTTTTTAATTTGTCATTTATTAAAATTATAAATATATATTTTAACTCAAAAGTACAGTTTTTAAATTTAACCCTAACCCTTGTGCGTGTTTTTTATTTTGACAGCGAATGCGCACCTGCGGACCACTTATGTGCAGCCCTGGTTATTTAGCTCGTCATATTGCAGCCACAGAAATTATTTTGTCCATGAAACCATAAAGCTGCACTTTCTTTTTGCCTTATAGTCTGATTTGTCATAACTTCTCCGTTTTGTGGTAAGCTTTTCTTTGGCTGTCACTTCTTCACCCTGACCTGTCTTATTTGGCTCAGCAGAACTAAAATATATATCTGTCTGTGAAGGTTCTCAGTCATCCAGGTCATCGTAGTCAAATATAAATCCTGCTGCTTTTACACACGGACTCACATAAGCTCAGCGATTCTCTGCGCGATCAACCTCTCACATGTTTAAGCTGCGGGAGATTTCACTTGTCATGTTTGCATAGTAAGCTAACGATTAATAAGACGATGTCAGAGGAATTGGTGCACAAATTATCATCACTCACAGATCAGTGCTGTCGCTCTCTATACACAGTTCGCACGATTGCAAAGTGAAAGCAAAAAAACAAGCGCAAATTCAAACGCGATTTCAATATGTCACATATTGACAGTGGCTCACCGATGCCAATGACATAATTACCCAGCTACATTTCTGAAAGAATGCAAAAGCATTGACATATATTTTTCCTTCTTACAATAGCCCGACGGGCAGGGAAGAGATAGATTTTGGTAACCCGACTGAAAAAATCGCTAGCCCCAGGACGTCAGGCTAGCGATATTGCAAGCCCTGTATCTGATTGAGGAATCATGCATCTTTGGAAAAGAGAGTTTATTACAGAGAAATGTCTCTTTCCAAAATAAAAGCTATACTATCCGCTTCTTCTGGGTTATATTCTCAGCAGCATAAGGAGAATCATGTGCTAACAGCTGTCTAAATGACTCGGCTAAAGTTAGTAGCATGCTTGTTGTTTTTGTCTTTGCACTAGGATGATGTCGGCGTAAATGTGCAGTCATATTCGTTGTGTTCCCACTAGTGCTTTCAGGTTAATCTCGTTGAAATGACCTTAACACCACAACATGGCAAATCTCCGTTAACGAGCTACCGCCGATCGCCCCGTGCATGGGGCTAGACGGCCAACACGTTAACGAGCTAACTGCGCTAACACACTAGTTCCCACCCATGTAATTGAGCATTGCATGGCACATCCAACATACTGTTTTACTTTAGTCCATGACTCGCTTACCTTCAGGGTCATACGTCACATGAAAACCAAAATAATTCCAAACGCCAGATCTGAATGAGGGTGGGGGAGGTGCCCTGCGCTCTTCCTTCTGACTATGCTGTCTGTGTTGAGCGCTCAGTGGATCTGCGCTCGACAGTGCAGCCTAGGCGGAGTAGTCGAACGCAGATTCACTGAGCGCTCCACACAGACAGCATCGTCAGAAGGAAAGTTGATAAAATAAATTACAAATGTTGTATTGTTCGATACATACGCGTACCGAACCGAAAGCACTGTATCGAACGGTTCAATATCGATACGAATATCGTTGCACCCCTAATATATATATATATACACATATATATATACACATACACACATATATATATATATATATATATATATATATATATATATATATATATATATATATATATACACATACATACATATATATATACATACATATGTATACATACATACACACACACATATATATATATATATATATATGTATATATATATATATATATATATATACACACATATACATACACACATATATACACACACACACACACACACACACGAAGAATTAAAAAAAAAACAAAAAAACAAAAAAAAAACAACAACAACAAAACTTCATTTACCTGTTACTACCACACACCCAATCCGATTGTTGGTACTTCCTTGCTTGTGTAGCCACTAGGTAACAAAACACTGCCCCTAGCATCCTGGAGCACTTCCGTTGTGTTTTGGTGTTTGTATATGAGGTGCCGTAAGGGACATTATTACTGAAACGCTCTCACACACACAACTGAAACGCTCTCACACACACTACTGAAATTTTAGCTCTCACGCACACTACTGAAACGCTCTCACACACACTACTGAAACGCTCTCACACACACTACTGAAACGCTCTCACACACACCACTGAAACCAGAGGCATTTCTGCTGAACAGGAAGTTGTTTCCTGACAAGGAAACTGATGGAAAAAGTGGTATATTTCAAAACACTACAAGGATTTCTACTCAGCAACCTGCTAGTACAGCAGTCCCCAACCTTTTTTGCGCCACGTAAACAATATAAAAATAAAAAAACGATAAATACCATGAAAACCATAAATAGAAATGTGTTCGAATTTTTGTGGAGGAATAAAACCCATTACATAGAAAGATCTCAGCTTGTGAAGGGATACAATAAAGGTGGTATCAAAACTCCAGAATTGGAATTTATGGTTGGCACCCTTAGAATTAAATGGTTAAAATCTTGTCTGTCACAGCCAGACTCTACTTAGCTCCACATCCCATGATTCTTGTTTAATAAAATAGTATACAGGATTAGAATTTATTCGAAATGTGATTTTGCGGCAAATAAAATCCCCATAAAGATATCAAACTTTATAAAACAGACGTTGCATTTTTGGGAAAATGAGATTTACCCACAACTTCTCCCCATAATTCAACCTTATGGAATAATAGGGTAATAACACTTAATCAAAAATCAATTTTCAAGAGTGACTGGTTTGAACAAAAATATTATATTCATAACAGATTTGTTGGATGATAACGGTGTCATTCTAAGTTACACAGACTTTTCAGAAAAATATTGTCTAAACTGTTCTCAAAGAGAATATAACAAATTTTGTGAACTGGTCCCACTGCCTCTGCTTCATTTGATTAAAATTTTTATGATATACAATAATTTCTCATCAGTGCTCCCAAATTTATTGCTAGGGCAATGTCAGCTGTTTGATAAAAATGCAATAAGAAATTTGTTAGTAGTTTCTTCAAAGACAAAATATTTCATAGTTACAACAGAATGGTTACATGGCATGGTTCTAATTTAGTTATTTCATATACACTGGATAAAGCATACTAAAAAATTATGAAATAGCCTATTCTACCTAAAGTTAAAGAAACACACTTTAAACAGAACTAATACTGTGGCAGAATTTCTAAAAAAAGAGATTTGGCTTTGAGGTGGATCAGTGTTCTTTTTGTACTGATGAAAATGAAACCCTAGAACATCTTTTTTTTTCTATGCCCTATCAGACAATGTATTTGGTGCAACTTAAAAAATTGGATTTCCCTAAATATTAATGATGTGCCACTGTTTGAATTACATCATAATTTTTTTTATATGGATCATCTAGCATTGGATGTCTCAGACATTATTAACATCATCATACTTTTGAGTAAATATCATATCCATTGTGCTAAATGGAGGAACGCTAAGCCTTCTCTCCCTGGTTTTATTGATGATTTTAAGATATTTTTCTTTGCTAAAAAAGACAAAAAGCACATATGCCAAAAAAATAACCAGGATAATGCACGTCTCCCGCTATTCTAAATTTTGACTTATGCTGAGGCTAATATATTGTTAAGTAATGCAGCTGTCTCACTAAGGTCCAGAATCGATTTGTTCCACGATTCGATTCAATTCAATTCGATTTGATTATGGGGAATTTTGACAGTCAGAAATATTATAATTCAGATCAGTACATTTACATATTTTTGTATTTAAAAAAAGGAAGCTGACACACGCAAGACTTTATCAAAGGTGTGAGAATCACAGCAGATGCCTTTGTGTCAAAGTAGCTGAAGATAAAACACATAAAAACATGAAGGTGGTTTTCCTGGCCTGGGATTTTATAAAAAAATATTCTGCAGTACATCAAAAACGAAAGAAAACCATTAATCAACATATGAACGTTACCTCTGACGTTACAGCGGTTTTATTAGAGACACGGCTAACGTTTTGCATTTTGCATAATTTTAAAAAGTTTAAATTTATTCAGTATTGAACGGCAGAAATTAGGTTTTCTTTTCGGAAGTATGTAAAATGAAAAAAAAAAAAACAGCGGCCGACTGCGCTGTAAACAACAGTAGACTTGTGCATAACAAGCAAGCGAATAATGCAGAAAACAGATTTTTAAACGGAAAACTGTTCTTGAAGTACAGAGAGAGAGAAAGAGAGAGAGAGGGCTGTGCATGACGTGCGATTTTATCGCGGTGGAAGCAAAACAGTGAGGGAATTCATGACGATGTTTATGTGAAGCGCAGTTTGGATCTTCTTTTGCTGCTGGTTCAGTCAATATTGTTTGGAGAGAGATCAAACTAACAGCTTTAGAATCGGCGCAAAAACGGGGTGAAAACAAAGCGCGGACCTGCCGACAGATCAGAATCAGTGAGCTGTCGGCTTTCAGCCCCGACCGTGTCCGTGCTGTCGGGTGAGAAAGGCGACATCTCACTGATTCTGATCCGCGGGTCCGCGCTGTGTGTTTACGTCTTTGTGCAGAAGCCGTGTACCTGCTCTCATTTACTGTCTTAGCTGTTTGGTGGTTGTTGAAATTTTGTGAGGTTTCACCAGAGATTCTGGCATTTCGGGCAAAATAAATTTATATTAAAAAATCGATTCAGGATTTTAATGAATCGATTTCACGTTATCCAAGCCAGAATCGATTTTAATCAATAAATTGATTATAAAAACCCACCCCTAACTAACAGGTTGCTGAGTAGACATCTGTGTAGTGGTTTGTTTGAAATCTAACACTTTTTCCTTCAGTTTCCTTGTCAAGAATTAACTTCCTGTTTAACTGAAATGCCTTCCTGTTCAACTGAAATGACTTGGTTTTTCAGTAGTGTGTGTGAGAGCGTTTCAGTAGTGTGTGTGAGAGCTAAAATTTCAGTAGTGTGTGTGAGAGCGTTTCAGTAGTGTGTGTGAGAGCGTTTCAGTTGTGTGTGTGAGAGCTAAAATTTCAGTAGTGTGTGTGAGAGCGTTTCAGTAGTGTGTGTGAGAGCTAAAATTTCAGTAGTGTGTGTGAGAGCGTTTCAGTAGTGTGTGTGAGAGCATTTCAGTAGTGTGTGTGAGAGCGTTTCAGTAGTGTGTGTGAGAGCTAAAATTTCAGTAGTGTGTGTGAGAGCGTTTCAGTAATAATGTCCCTTACGGCACCTCATATTTGTACGTGTTTTGGAGGTTTCACGTGCTTTGTCTCTAGGGGCCACTGTAAATATACTTATATTTATTCACTCCACATAAATTTTCAGCGTTTTCCTTTTAAACAAATTTAAAGTGAAACAACACAAAACACTACAAACCACAACACAGTAAAATATAAATTAAAATATGGGAAAAAAAAGAAAAGAAAAGAAAAAAAAGAACGCCCAGATCTTTAATTAAGGGAAAGGTTGGCATTTAGAAATATTAATATCACACTCAACTGACTGCGTTTTATCTTCTCATTGCACTGATGGGTGGGCAGTTCTTAGGTGCCTGTGCATGTTGTCTGTGGAGCCAGCTCTGTATGATATCCTTTTCTTGTAGACTCTACACTCTGCCTTTGTTTTGTCAATAAGATTGAAATGGTTCCAGACTTTGCTTCTTTTCTTGGTGTCACTCATTTTCTTTACTGTAGCTTTCCAATGTGACGGTGTTGTGTCTTGTTGTTGCTCCCGGCTCTCTTTCTTTCCCTCTCCCTCCTGCTCTTGTTGTGTGCTACTGCTGTTGTGAGTGTAACTACTGCCCCCTCAGCTCAGGGCTGAGGAGAGGGGGGAGGGGCAGTGTTGCCAACTCCTCAGTATGGAAAATCGCTATTGGTTGTCCTAAAAGTCGCTAGAAGTCGCTAAATGACGTCATCGCCTAATTTGCATAATTGGTCATACTAATGTAATTGTAACCTATGTTGTTGGAGAGAGAAATAACAGTTTCTCTGGTGGAGTTACTTTGTGTGTGTTTATAAGTAGTTTTAAACCTTGTGATCCACAAAACAGCATAAGAGTCAAAAAAGAACTGACTGCGTTACAGTCAGTGCGGGAGCAGCGGCTTCGCTCATGCGTGATTCATTTGCAGTTCGGACGCATCTCCTGCCCTGATAGCAGCTGGGGGAGGACTATCCTCCACCCGAGAGTGCTTTGGAACAGGCGAGGTGCCCACGGCAGCACCCGCTGCTTGTTGAGAGTAAAAGCGATACGCGCTTTCACGCCAAAAAGTCGTCATAAATAAGTCTCCAATAACACCAGAAAAAGTCACCAGATTTGTCGCTAGTCGCTTTTTAGAAAAAAATTCGCTAAGGGGGTCTGAAAACTCGCTAAATATAGTGAAAAGTTGCTAAGCTGGTAACACTGGGGAGGGGCGCAAACACAAGGGTGACTTGCAGTGTCAGAAAGAGAGGGCAAGAGAAAGAAAAAAAAGAAAATAAAAAGGAAACCACGGCTCCCAATAAGGAGCCGGCTCATATTGTTCACTTCAAAGATCCGGCTCTAAGAGCCATTTCGTTCGCTACTGAGCTCTCAGCTGACAATGCTGCAGGAGGTCAGGTTGGCTTGCCTAAGGTCCCAGCAGATGACGTAGGAGGCTGGGTTGGCTCAGCACTCTGACAAAACAGTCTTAGTAATTATTATTCCAGACTCAGGAGGTGTGGGAGAAAAACAGTATTTTTTGAACACAGGCCCAAAAACAGGAAACACAGTCTGTGAAGGAATAATCCTGGGAAGAGGTTTGTTAGAAGGTGGAGTATGAGTATGGTGGAGTAAAGTCCAATATTAGCAGATGTAAGGAGTCCAGTAACCAGAGGAGGCCAGAGATCAGGCGTTGAAGCCTGTGAGCGACTGCTTTCTGGTACTCCCAATTGGGCCTTTACAGCCACTGCTCACATTACTTTTGCACCATGAAAACCATATCCTCCTGGACGAATGAGTGAGTACTGCTGGGACCATGTTGTGGTCCGTCGTTCTGTCATGTTTAGTGCTGTGGCAGACAGGAGTAGGACCCATATGCAGGACTCTAAACCAAGGAGTGAACTCAGGGAGGCAGCTTTACTATGCTGTAAAAACTGGAACACTAAGTATAAGAAACAACCAAAACCAGGAAACTGGGAAACTAGTAATAGGAAATAGGAGCATGGAGGAAACACACAGCTACCAGGAACACGAGGTGCACAGAGAAAAGACAAAGCAACATTGGACAACACAACAACAGGCAGAGGAAACCAAAGAGCTTAAATACACGGTGGAGTAATGAGGGAAAAGCAGAAACACATGGGGAACACAGCTGGGAGAGATCACACACAAGGAGACAAGGACCAAGCAAAACTGAATACACTGAACACAGGACAAGGAACTATATATATATATAAAAAACAGGAAACACACAGACAGAAACTCAGACTCAAGATATGCGAGCCTAACACAGTGACTGGGGAGATGTATGACTAACCATGGAGACAGACCTTAACATACACGAGAGACAAGAAAGGCTACACATGGAGGCACGAAAAGGGCAAAAAGACTAAAAGAAACAAGAAAAGTAAAAGAAGAACTAGAAATACAAGTTACTAAACTAGGAAAAACCTGGAAACAGAACCATAAACAATTCTAAATCACAGAGGATCATTTAAACCTAATATTGCATAAACGCTGGGTCACAGACCCAGTGCCATGACAAGGTCTTTTGACGTCATGAAGGACTTTCCAAAGCTCGTCAATCGATGTTGGCTTAAACAAAAAACAAAGATTATTTTAGAATATATTAAATATTACAATAAAGTCACAGGAAAGAAAGAAGCAAAATAGACTCCTAATTCCACTTGTAAACATATACAGAATTATTGAAATCTGATATGATTGGAGAAAATAAAATCATGCAAGTAAAGAGAGAGAGAGAGTTCTTTGGATTACAACTGACATGTATCAATAAGAAGAGTGATTTGCTGTCCATTTTCTTTTCTTTCTGTTTTATTGTTTAAAACTGACTGTGAGCCAGTGTTATCACCAGGACCTGTGGGAAAAGGTTAGTGTAGCGGTAGACTACTGTTCCCATAAGGCTGTGTGTGGGGGGAGCTTCCGGGTTAGGAGTAAAGTTGGAACACATCACCCGAACACGCTGCGTGTCATCATTTATACGTGGTGTCAGAAGTGCGAACGGCGTCTCCACAGTTTTTTTTTTCTTCTTCTTCTTTTTCGAGTACAGTACGGTGCAGTTAACTGCGAGAGAAGTTTTCGCATCGGTAACCCGAACAAGACCGGCAAGCAGGTGAAGCGTGGCCGAGGCTGTGACCGGCGCTAGCAACAGGGCGCGTGCGCGCGCGCGGTCGAGCACGAGCTTCACATGTCGGAAGGAGGAGACGAGGTCGGCGCACCGGAAAGCTTGGATTCTGAACGCGAGGAAGCCAGGGATCCACACGTCACGATGGCGACCACGGTACAAATAACACCCCCAGAAACATTTGACTTTTCTCATCCTGCCGAATGGCCAAAGTGGATCAGAAGGTTCGAAAGATTTCGCATTGCAACTGCTCTTGATAACAAATCAGACGAGTATCAAGTTAATGCACTCCTGTACGCTATGGGAGACGCTGCTGATGATGTTTTGGCAGTTTTACCACTGTGCGATGCAGATAAAAAGAAATATGCAACTGTCAAAGAGGCATTTGACAAACATTACGTAGGAAAACACAACGTAATTTTTGAAAGAGCACAGTTTAACTCCAGACGGCAACAGGAAGGGGAAAGTACAGAGTCGTTCATCACTGCTATGCACAAACTTGCAGAAAATTGTGCATTTGGAGCACTCAAAGACAAACTCATAAGGGACAGAATTGTAGTTGGCATAAAAGACAAAAGACTGTCCGAGCTGCTGCAAATGGACTCAGAGTTGACTCTTGCTAAAGCCATTGAGAAAGTTAGGCAGAGCGAAACGGTAAAGAAACAACAATCAATACTTCACAGCAGCGCGGCAGTGGAGAAAACACTGAACATGGACACAATACGGACAAATACAACACGCGGGAAAACGCAGACGTGGCAGAAGAAAGAACAAAAGCCAATCAAACAAAGTGGAAAGGAATGTGGCCGCTGTGGTCGCAAGAACAAACACTCATGGAAAGAATGTCCAGCCAAAGAGGTACAGTGTCGAAAATGTCAGAAAAAAGGGCACTTTGCTGCGGTCTGTCGCAGTAGTGAAGCTACAGCACTACGCGAAGTGACAGAAAATCAGAAAGATGCAGACAGCGAGGATTGTGTGTTCTTGGGTGAAGTAGAGACTGGGAGGTCACAGCCCTGGGTGCAAAAGGTCAAGTTAAATGGGGAAAATGTATATTTTAAACTTGACACAGGGGCGGATGTTACATCTATTCCAGAGGGTTTGTACAGTCCAGACAGGGATGGTAAGCTGCAGAGACCCAGAAAGAAGTTACTAGGGCCGGGCAGTAACCCACTTAATGTTAAAGGCTGCTTCGAGGCACAGCTAGCAGTGAAAGGGCGCAGTGTTTCTCAAGACGTCTACCTTGTGTCAGGTCTAGTACAGCCACTGCTAAGCAGGCCAGCGTGTGAGGCTCTGGGTCTTGTGTACAGAGTAAGCACAGTAACGGAATCGGCGACAGATTTCAGGGCAGCATACCCAGACGTTTTTAAAGGTTTAGGCGTGCTGAGGGAGCCTTATCACATTGAGATAGAGCAAGGAGCTGTACCAATAGCCCTATCTGCCCCAAGACGTGTTCCTCTTCCCCTCAGAGATGCAGTGAGAAATGAGCTGCACAGAATGGAAGAAATGGGTGTTATCTCCAAAGTCACTGAGCCTACAGAGTGGTGTTCTGGCATGGTAGTGGTCCCCAGACCAGCAGGAAAGCCCCCCAGAATATGTGTGGACCTCACACCCCTGAACACAGTAGTCAAAAGAGAAAGACACATCCTCCCAGCAGTAGATCAAACACTAGCGATGATGAAAGATGCTAAAGTGTTCACAAAGCTCGACGCCCGGTCTGGATTCTGGCAAATTCCGCTCACGCCAGAGTCAAGGCCACTCACTACCTTCATCACGCCTTTTGGAAGGTTTCAGTTCAACCGCCTTCCTTTTGGCATTGCATCGGCACCGGAACATTTCCAAAGGCGAATGTCACAGATGCTGGAAGATTTTGAAGGGGTGATTTGTCACGCTTGTATACGGCAGAGACAGGCAGGAGCACGACCAGAGGTTGCACTGTGTGCTCCAAATGTTTCATAAGGAGGGTCTCACTCTGAATGAGAAGTGTGAGTTTGCTAAAAGTCAAATAATCTTTGTGGGACACAAAGTGTCAGCAACAGGCATTGAGGCTGATCCCAACAAGATAACAGCAATCCAGCAGCTGCCGCAGCCTCAGAGTGTGGAAGATGTGCGCCGTCTCATGGGCATGGCCAACTATCTTGCCAAGTTTATGCCACAATTAGCCACAATCACCACACCATTAAAGGAACTGCTAAAAGACAGAAATGACTGGATATGGGCGGAGCCACAGGAAACAGCATTTAGGAGACTAAAAGGGATATTAAGCTCTCCAGAAGTGCTCGCTCAGTACTCCAACTCAGCAGATACACGAGTCGCTGCAGATGCATCACCATACGGTGTCGGGGCTGTTCTCACTCAGAAACAGTCTGACAACTCCTGGCGACCGGTCACATATATCTCAAGAGGTCTCACAGACACAGAGAAACGCTACGCGCAGATAGAAAAGGAGGCGCTAGCTGTAACGTGGGCGTGTGAACGACTGTCATCTTACCTCATGGGCTTACAGTTCACTCTAATCACAGATCACAAACCCCTGGTCCCTCTTCTGAGCACAAGAGGCCTGGATGACCTGCCTCCACGCATCCTGAGATTCCGCCTCAGGCTGCTGCGCTTTACTTTCACCATTGTCCATGTTCCAGGGAAAAACCTTGTCACTGCTGATGCTCTCTCACGAGCACCGCTGGCAGGGCCTCCTTCTGCTGGGGATCTTCAGCTGGAAAAAGAGGTGGAGGTTTTCGTGGACGGTGTAGTTTCCCATCTCCCAGCAACAGATAAAAGGCTGGAGGAGATTAAGTTGGCGCAGGAAATGGATGACCTGTGTAGAAAGGTGGTGTATCAATGTGGGACAGGCTGGCCAGAAAAAGGTAAACTAGATCCAGAGTTAAAGGGATACTGGCAATACAGAATGGACTTCAATCTAGTCCATGGTCTTCTCATGAAAGGGGAGAGACTTGTGATACCACCTCAAATGAGAGCGGAGGTTTTGTCACGTTTGCATGAAGGCCACCAGGGCGTTTCAAAATGCAGGGCCAGAGCAAAAGAGTCTGTGTGGTGGCCGGGCATCTCAACTCAAATACGTCAAATGGTAGACAGGTGCGAAACATGTCAAAAACATAGGTTACAGTGCCGTGAACCAATGCTGGCAACTCCTATTCCCGACTGCCCATGGCAAAAAGTCGGCATGGATCTGTTCGAGTGGTCAAAGAAACACTTCCTGCTGATTATTGATTTTTTCTCAAGGTACATTGAGATAGCTGAACTGAGACACACAACTGCAGAGGTCACTATTAATGCTGTAAAAGAAGCCTTTGCAAGACATGGTGTTGCCGAGACTGTGGTATCGGATAACGGGCCACAATTTTCATCAGAACAGTTCAAGCACTTTGCCAAAGAGTACCAGTTCGCACATGAAACGAGCAGCCCTAGGTACCCCCAAGCCAACGGGGAGGCAGAACGCGCTGTTCGTACCATTAAAGACTTGTGGAAAAAGGACTGTGACTACACCAGAGCACTGCTAGCGTACAGGGCCACCCCACTGGAACATGGGCTCTCGCCGGCGCAGTTGCTTATGGGGAGACACCTGCGGACCACGCTGCCACAGGCTGTGGCAAAGCTGGTGCCAAAGTGGCCTGACCTACAGGCTTTTCGAAAAAAAGATGAGGAGGGGAGGCGTGAGCAGGCAAAACACTACAACCGCAGACATAGAGTCAGACCACTTCCGGAACTATCGTCAGGACAGAAAGTGTGGATTACCACTGAAGGAACTACCGGAGCAGTAGTTGGACCTGCCAGTGCTCCCAGATCCTATGTGGTAGAGACAGACAGGGGTTTTCTGAGGAGAAATAGGAGCCACCTCAGACCAACAGGGACTATTACCAGATCTGGTCGAGTGGTGAGACCTCCTGAAAGACTGGATGTGTAATTCTCTGAAGTTATCCATTCATGCCCTATTCAAAGCTGGGTTAAGCTGTCAGAGATGTTTACAATAATGTGTTTTGTTTAAATGTAAGTGAACAAATGAGGGATGTGTATAATTTTCATGTTTCATGATGTTCCCCATTTCTGTTCTAGTGAGCTGTTTGAGACGTTATGAAGTATGTCTTTAGCTAAAAGGAGGAGGTGTAGCGGTAGACTACTGTTCCCATAAGGCTGTGTGTGGGGGGAGCTTCCGGGTTAGGAGTAAAGTTGGAACACATCACCCGAACACGCTGCGTCCAGTGTCATCATTTATACGGTTAGTAGATAGTACTGCACAGGTTCAGCATGATGTCTGCATGTGCTGAGGTTGGGGGAATTTCCTGAAACTGAACAGGGTGGCCCTGTCTGTGCAAGCCCTGGCTCCTCAAGCTCACCATTTGTGATAATGAAATTTTCAGAGAGCAGATTTTGTCTTTCTGACACATCAAGGGAAGCTGTGAAAAGACCATTTTCCCAGCGAAGACATCTGAGGGGGGAAAAGCAGCTGAAACAAATGTGTTTCATCAGGGGAGAGACAGCCTGAAAGGCTATTCAAAACAATCCCATTTGCAGGAGATTTCCATTATCACATCTGTGATGGAGGACACCAGCAGGGGAGAGAAGATCACAAAATGAATCTCATCTAAAGTAATAAATGTGGTCTGCAAAAATGCTGACTTTTAAAGAGTCGGTCTGTTTTTTAATCTGTGGTTAGCTGGCTAGTAGTACTTATGGATACATTTGAGATGCAGATCTGTTGACATCAAGGAACAGTTTGTCTTTATTAACATTTTTAATTTAAAAAAATGGAACTGAAACTTTGATTTCTATGTGATCAATTTAAAATGGAATCACTCCATCACTGATAATACCAGGTAAACTTCTGACATGTTTAGAATATGGCAGCAGCAGAGAGTGGGATTGTTTAATGATTCATGGCGGTGGTGACTGAGGAACTGAGTGATTTTGCTGATTGGATTCAGACAGGTACCCTTGGAGTGCATGGGAAGGAGAGAGCACAAGGGGAATGCATTAATTTTCTATTGATCATAGTCACGTTACTATCAGCTGATGCAAACAAAAAGGTCGCAGTCACTCCCTGAGAAGAACTCCCACACTGAGAGAAAATGTGCATGAGTGCAAATTTAAAAAAAAGAAGTCCACCAATAAAACTACATCAGAATTTAAATTATAATTAATTTAATGTCAAGCCATTAGGCACTTTTTTTGTTTTTGTTTTTTGCCACTCACTAGCATAATTATAAAGAACAAAAAAATACTGTATACTGTATAAACAATATGTTTTGGAAGTTAAAATAAAACAGGATTTCCTATGAATCCAAAATACGTCAGGTGTAGTACATCGTAGTACTTGAGAGACATCACTTGCATGTTATGTTTATCAAATGACAAATATAAATGATCCCCCAGTGTTCAATTGCTTCATAGAAACTACCCTCCAGTGAAATTGTGGTAAACCACAGGGACAATGACAGCTGTTGAGAGAACACCAAAAACGAGCTGATCTTTAAAATGATCGACTGTAAACTCACAGCACTTTCAAAAGGTACACTTTAGTCAGAACAGAATTTATGTTCTGTCAAGAGTAATCCATATTTGGCTGTTCGGCTCAACTCTAGATGCTCCCTGTCCATCCCAGATATTGGAACAGTGGCAACAGAAACATTAATTGAAACTTCAGCCACAAACTCCCTTTCATGTTATTTGTTATTAGATTTACTGTTCTTTCCCTTTTCTACTAACTTGCCTTGAAGTTCCAGGTGCAGCGGTGTGCTCTGCCTTTGGGCAGAGTATTCAGCCAGACAGTCCTTCCTGGACCCTCTCCATCTCATCAGCCGTGCAGTATTTGAAGGCTGGATGGGCAGTATCTCTGAAAGATTGTCTTCATCTCATTGGTGGTAATCAGGCTCTCCATGTTTGCTTTCCATCTTTTGTTGTTAGTGTAGTTTTTCTGTCTGCTCCAGTTGTCGTCACCGTGTTCCTCACACTGCATTCAGATTCTCAGACCGTTCCATGGTTCACTTGATACTTGCATACAGGCAGAAACCTGACATAGAGGCAGTGAACTAAACAGGCTGTGGAGAATATGACAGCACTAGCTAGATGCCAGACTGGTAGCAGTCTGGCTACTCTGGATGAGTGTCAGTTGGGAAAACTTTGCAACCCCTTTTTTGTTTTTAGAACTACCTTAATTCTTTAAGGCTACAAAATCCTCCTAGATTTCAGTCCATATTGACATCATAGTGTTAAGCAGTTGCTGCAGATCTGTTAACTATACTATACATCTATGACACAAAACTCCGACAGTCCTGTACTGAACTGAAGATCTGGTGAATATGAGGCTGTTCAAGGACACTGAACTTTTTATGATATTCAAGAAATCAGTTTGACATGAACTGCGCTGTAAGGTTGCGCTGTAAGTCTTTCAAACTGAAATGACACAGCGGCTCACCATAAACCCTTAATCAGTCATTTAGTGCAGGAAAACAAAGCAACAAATCCGTTATTAAACAAAAACAGTTTGGATCATTACACTTGCTGGGGAATTCCCTGTGCCAGATGTGCTGTGCCTGTGAGTTCAGCTGTGGGACAGACACATCTGAACATTAACTTACACAGTGACAGCTTCACTTTATTGCTCATTAAGAAGAGTAATTAGCTACGCTGAGCTAGAAATGCCTCTAGGACTTTATTGTGAATACAGAATGAATCCCCATTACTGTCTCGGTAAAAATCTGCCCCATACCTCCTTTGAGGTGAGCATCAGAATACTGTGGACTGTGGTCGGGGGTGGGACGTGGTGGTCACTGATATGGATTTCATCTGGCAACAGGTCAGCTGGAAATTGCAGTCTTTCCAATTGGTGTTCTCCTCCAACAGTCCATCATAAATGTTATGTTAAATGTTGATCATAAATTAACCATTAGGTGCACCAATATCAAATGTCCTAGGAAGCACTATACAGTATTTTAATGGTACACGAATAACATGTAAAATACATATTTTTTTTAATCAAATTAGATGGAAAACAAACAGATTACATTTAAATATGGTCAGAAGTTGCATATAGCTCAATTAGAAACAAAATACATCGGATTTTTATACTTCCTATACCTATCTATATCAGAGTTAACCTGTGAAGTAAAATAAAACACTAAGTTCAGAGAACAATCGACTTTATAAATAATACTAATGTAATAAACAATTTAATGTAACACATGATTATAATTGGAATAATACTGAACTAAAGTATCTGTGGGATCTAGCAGCATTATATGCAATTTCAAGTCAGATCATACATACATAATTTGGGTTCTGTCATACTGTCTTGTTTATTAAATAATGTCAGCACCAATGTCAAATTGTCAACTTGGCTTATGTTATGTTGCTAATTGGTAGCTTGCATTAAAGCTGGAAGGACAGAAAGGTTTACCTTTACCAACAATGTCAAAATGTAATAGTTAACATGTGTCTGGGTGACACATATTTTGAGATAATTTTTCAGTGAATCCAAAATTATAAAGAAAATTTTTTTTTTATACTGCATAGCTTAATTTTAAACCACCACAGAATTTAACAAATCAATTACTGTAACTTAAAGGTAGCTATAGCTAACCAGTACTAACCTTAAACTCCTTTTCCGATGTTCAATAAAAATGAACTATTGTTTGGTAATCAAAAATCTGGAAAAATGTATTTGTTATCTAACAAAAGAAGGGAACAGCTAAGTCCTGTTGAAAACTACAGTTTATTGGTTGCTGAAAAAAACACAGCTAGTAACTATAGTAGAGAAACTTGTAATATTTGAGACACAAATGTAACTTGGAAAAAGAATTACCTTCAAAATGTAATATAGATATACTGGGATGTTACTTTTAGAACACAGATGCAGTTAAAAGGGTAATTAGCATGTTGCTTAGGCTAGCCATAAATACCCAGCAGCAGTTTCAGAAGCTAGCGCAGCATAGAGTCTTGATCCATTACTTATACATATATACACATGTATACATGTGTGACTCACAGTAATTACACTAAAAAGAACATAATAGTCCACAAGGAAGGTGAACCGACAACAAGATACATAAGGCACAATCAAAGTCCCAAATAATGCAAACCTTTCATTCAGGCAGTGATCACAGAGACAGTCACATGAGGAGCAGGCAAAAAATAAACAAAAACAAAAAACATCCAAAAAGGTCCAAATCTATGACTGCATTTTAAATATATAATATTTCTAAAATGTGTCTCAGTAAGTCAGCTAAGGAAATCCCAACCCTTTGAGTGTAATAAGACAGTAGGCATTTAAGTTTAAACAGTCTCTGCTTTGGTTATGATCCTTCTATTGTAACTTTGTGATCCCTCAGCATGCAGCCGTTGCAATGATACATTAAAAGTGAACAGCGAGTCAGTCTGTCCCAAATGTCAGCTGGCACCACTAAAAGCAGTTTCCATCAGAAACACAAAGGCACATGTTCGTCCTGAACGTAGAAACGCCTTAAACTGCTGCTTTCAGACTGATAGCCGTGACCTGAGAGATAAAAATATGCACAATTCACTCACTGAATTCATGTACACCTTTCTTTTTCCATTTGGAATATTAAGAGCAAAATGCAAACAGTAAAGTCAATTTTTTAAATTAATCTCCTAGAGAACAGGGATTTCTCTGATGTGATTAATGCTGTGGAAATAGTGACTGGTTGACATATCAAGGGATAATGATCATGGTAGGTAAATCCAGATTTTGCGTCACCTGTAGCTTTTTAGAGCTGGCATGTGCTGTCACAAAGACACACATAAGCACTTTCATTATGTACATGCTACCCAGAATATGAATCAGTATCATTCTCCATATTCATATAGTTAAATTAATGAAAAATGTAAATAATTATTTATTGTCACCTAAGGTCTAACAATACATGTTATAGATGACTCTGCAATTCTCTGAGCTTCAGAAACAGATAAAGTGGGTCACTGTAAAATCAATAAGAGCAACAATGTCCCCCCTAAAATTATTTATACCCACTGACAACAACAAATAAAACTATAGAAATATACTGCTGTTTAAACTCTGGAATAATGCCTTCCAGAAATGTATCTACATACAATTATTTTTCTCGTTGAAACCAAGCACACCATTGTTTTTCTTGTGACATTACCAATAAGTTTGATGTGTCACATGGCCCTCTTCCTATTGAAAAAACAAAAGTTGTATCCAAGATGGCCGACTTCTAAATGGCCACCATGGTCACCACCCATCTTGAGGAGTTTGCCCCCTCACATATACTAATGTGCCACAAACAGGACTTTAATATCGCCAACCATACCCATTTTATTACGGTGTATCCATATAGATGGCCCACCCTGTAATGAAGAGTGGGAACTTAACTTTGAGGCAAAAATAAACAACCTTGTGCTCAGGATAAAACAAACTTGAGAGAAGTTTGAAATACAGTAAGTCTGCTTTGCTCACCAGACAAGAGGGGATCAATAAACACTGAGGTTATTGAATTAGTTCCAAAAACTCGTAACTGCAGTTCTGTAAGTTATGGCACAACAAAACTTAAGCACATCAATGTAACATACATTTGAACCAGGCAGCTTCTTTAATAAATGCAGCAACCTTGGTTCCCCAACAGGGTTGAACACCCATAGGACAACCACAATCACATAACAACTCCAACAAATCTTAAATTGTACAACACAGTTCAATTTTCATGACTCGTGAAAACAATACCAATGAACCTCTTCCAAGCTGCACCTTGAAAAACCTACACCTTGTCACCTTGAAGAAAATTTGGCAAAACTGTTTCTTATCATATCATATGCATATTTACCTGGGATCTGACACCACAGCAATGCAAAATTTTAATATGCACTAAAATGTCATGCTTGATTCTTGAATTGCAGCTACAGAAGACACCAAGGCTATCTGCTCAACCAATCAAAATACTTTCACTTTAAACTGCGACAAACTGCAATGATTCCCACGTCTCTTTTATTTGACGCAATAAGCTTTAATGTTTAAAGAACACCTTAGAAATAAATAGCAGCACAGAGAGCACACTCAGTGATTAAAATACTTAACTAGAATTTAAATGTTTATTTTACGGCTCTGTGTGCTAAATCACCAGATTAATGATCATGTCTTGTCCTTCTGACAGTGTCGAATTTTATTAGTATAGTTTATGTTCTTTATTGACT
Source organism: Aulonocara stuartgranti (assembly GCF_965226115.1). Lineage (NCBI taxonomy): Eukaryota > Metazoa > Chordata > Actinopteri > Cichliformes > Cichlidae > Aulonocara > Aulonocara stuartgranti. The sequence continues at coordinate 14,196,344 of NC_138953.1, forward strand.
TTTAATGACCATTTTATGTTTTTGTTGTAGATGTCACAGGGATAATTTTCAGTGGAAGAGTCATAAGATCCATGAAATGAAATGGTCAAATGCTGCCAATGCCACGGCTTTTGTGTAAATGCGCAATTGAATACCTGGGTTAAATAGCCAGTTAACGACCAGTTTCATTTATCCTGACTGACAATTAGGGTAAGGGAATCCAGATAATGGAAAGATATCCTGGTATCCTGAACAAGCTTTGTAGTATAGGGCCCTGAACTTGTTTTGTTTTTGATATCTTTAATTTCTCTTTGCTATTTGGGATTAATTGGACCTGATATTGTAAGTCACCATTGTTTTGCGAAGTATAAAAACAATATTTTGAATATAAAGATGTATAAGATGCAGTAATGAGGACATGTGGTGTCAGGAAGGAAGAAAGTTTTTTTTGTAGTTGATGATATTATAGGGTTCCTTATGTTAGATTAAATGGATTTAAATAGAATTAAATGTGACCAGTCTCACATCTATGTCCGGAAAGTGCCTTCATCTACATGATAGTAGGCTTAGAAGGCAATGATAATCCAGTGTGGTCTGTGTTAAATAGAAAGTATTCTCAGTGTGCTTTAAATACATACAATTTTATTGCAAGTGAGGTTTAAGATGTTCATTTCACAGGAAATGTCAACGAAAAGGGCAAAGAGTTGCAGATAAGGATCACGGAGAACACGTGCTGATAGTGGATCCACTTTGTGAGACTTGTCTCAGGGATCTGTGACCTTGACAACAACGCTGGTTGTGTTACTTATACAGATACTCCATACAAATTCGCATTCAATTCAAATTCTCTTCTAATGTGAGCAACACAGGGAAACAGCATTAAGCAGCAACTTTTTAACTTTTGTAGCTGATTAATTAGTCTGTAATTAAAGGACTTGAACATATTTGTGATTGTGCTAAGAGTAATCTTGTGTTCAGATCCCAGAAGATCTATGTGACAAACTTGAGATTTTGACAGTCCTGATATAATTCACGGTTTAACCCTCACTACCTTATATGTTTCATGGTCAGTTGGATTGTTTGGGGTTTTTCCAATTGTGGCTGTCCACCCCTTTGGCGTGGAGCTTCCCACGTCTCACCTGGGCCTTGTCTACGTGCAATCAGCAGGAGGGCTTTTTAAACCCGGAGCAGTCTGCCATTCCTTGCCAGTTTGTTATGTGCCTTCCAGCAGTAACTGGACAGCTCACTTGTATAACTGTGGTAGTTGACTTTTCCTCATGTAACCTTATTCTCCCTGTGTACAGAGGGTGTCACTTCCATAATTTGGACTTGCCAGGAGTGAACTTCCTTTCCTCTGCTCTGGGAATCTCTGGCTGCCTTCCCTGCCTGCTTGCCTGCTCTCCTGCCTGCCACTGCATCCCGGATAATCTGGCTGCTCAACTACCTCTGAACACTTCCACAGACCTCCCCTCCTCAGAGCCCTGCAAGTATGAAGAAAAAACTCACCAGCAAACTCCTTTCTGTTACCAGCTCCTTACCTCATGACAAAAAATGCTTCTCCATCTTCTTGCAGACCCCTCCTCATTCCTCTGTTCCTCGTTGCCACTCTCCCCTCTGTGATCCAGCCCTTAGGATCCCCTCTCCAGAACCAGTTGATTATTTCAGTTAAATAAAATCTCTATAAATAGTTTCCTGGTGTGTCTGCATTTCAGGCAAACCGCTCAGTTTTATGACAATATGACCTCTTTTTTTTTTTAAATTAAGAGATTTAAGGGAAAAGTCTAATTGCAATCTTTGCAATACAGAACTGACTCAACTGGTTGCATTCTGATAGTATTTCCTATATGAGAGGAGATGCCAAAGTTGCCATTTTATGCTGTCCTGCAGAAACTATGTCCCTGTTTGTGAAGGAACTTTACAAGAGTAGTGAATGGGAATTCTATTTAATGTGAATTTCTGTCTCGATAGCAACAGATTCATAAAAGAATCTGATTTTTCTTATTGTCACCTTGACATATAAATTTACCTTATAGATGGCAATACATTACAAGTGTTTACAGACCTGATCCCCATCTTTGAAACAATTATTTCAAAGGCAACAAGATCATAAGTTCACTGCACACGATGATCAAGAACCAAGGAATGTTAATGAAATTCAGTGACATGCGGTGGTGACAGGCAAAATGAATGGATACAAAGACAGCAGGATTCTTCGATAATTTTATGCTTTGTCCTGTGGTCTTTTGAGACCACAGGACAAAGCATGTGAGAGTAATTTCTGATTAATGAGTCTGTTGACTGACAAATGATGGGTTTGTAACTACTTTAGAGGATTAGATACGCAACCAGAGCCTGGAGTGGTGATGAGGACTAAGACACGTTGTATCTCAAAATCCTCCTAAATATCTTTTTTCCCCATGCCCATATGGAAAAGAAATAGTAAAAACTTATATGATTTACTCATGAAAGTGGCCACTTTCATTACTTTCATATATTGTTTTAGTAAGTATCCAAAACATACAAGTTTCATTATATAATTTTTCAATGGATCTTATATCTATTTTCACTCTTGTATGCTTTTCATACTTGTTTCACACAAGACAGATACAAACTTTATAAGATTTATATATATCTTTTCCATATGGGTGAGCCCAGGTTTGTTTACTTTTGTTTCTTGAATGTATTTTCAGAGCAGTAATCTTTACACAATATGTGATGAGGTATTCTTTCTTTCTTTTGTGTAATCATTCAGTTTCATGAAGGCAAGACTGATCAAACCTGTTATCCAGTTTTTTGTCGTCAGGGTACACCAAATTAAAGGTTTTGTAAGATCTTTTAATCTAAAGCCATAAGGCTAACACAATTCACCAAAAATCCTGCGACTCTTCATTGACAATAAATCCTAAGTTATTTTATACAACTGCTTTTTAAGCACTCTTAAGGTTTTCCCCTGAAACATATGACATTTGTTAAGTGCAAAAATGTTAAAAAAAATAAAACAGCTGTTGAACTCTAACATGTTCATTTGAAGGGAAATGTCAAGAAAAAGGGTGAAGAGCGGCAGATAGGTTCATGGAGAACACGAGCTGAAAGTGAATCCACTTTCTGAGACTCGGCTCACCTAAGAGTTGCTGAGGATTAGGATCTGACATGACAGGGAAAGAGAGAGTGACCTTGATGGTTTTAGGGAGAGCAAATGACTTTTCATCCAGGCTGGCTGTAAAGATGAAGGGTGCTGAGTGACACAAGAGAGCTTAATTCAGTCTGCAGGATGGAGGGGATGGAGGATAAAGAGAAAGGATGAGAAGGTAGGTGGAATCACACATTTGTCTGGCTCGGGTTATATCTGATTAAAATATGAGTCCAGTATGAGGGGTAATTTTCATCAGGCAGCCAGATAAGTCAGAATCACAAAGACACGGATTCTTTGTTATTCAGCAAGACTCAATCATAGGCATGTGTCCTCCATTGCTATCACAGTCCCGGCTGATTAGTTAGGAGTAGGAAGAGTGTTCCACTGTTATTTCTCTTTCTTTGACACATTTTTTAAAAACGTTTTTTTGGTAAAAACTCACTACATCATCTTCTCTGTCCTCGTCTTAATTGTCTTATTTATTTGGTCACCTCAAATTAATGTTTTTTGTCATGCATTTATTCAAGACAGTCTCATGGAAGTTTTTGTGATTTGCATACACAAAGCAAGTTTTTCCATTTTTAATGGTTAAAAAACAAATTGCAGTTAGATGTGTTTCTGTTGGTGTACGTAATGTTGCACGCATTTCCACATCTGAAATCACAGGTGTGGCTTTTCATCCCTAGTGACTCACATCTGCAGCATGGCTGTAGCCATTCCTCTCTGTGTGTTTGCTGACTCAGCTGTTGAAGTAAAATGGTCTGAACAAAAGTGTGATGCAGTGACCTAATGAGTGTCTTACCCGTGCAAGACCTCACAGTGAACCTACAGCGGGGAAAATAAGTATTTGACACATCAGCATTTTTATCAGTAAGGGGATTTCCAAGTGGACTATTGACACAACATTTCCACCAGATGTTGCCATCAAGCCAAATATTGAAGTCATACAATCAAATCAGAACATATAAGTATACAAGTTAAACCATAATAAATAAAGTGAAATGACACAGGGAATAAGTATTGAACACACTTTATTCAATACTTTGTAGAAAAGCCTTTGTTGGTGATTACAGCTTCTAGACGCCTCTTGTATGGATAGACCAGTCGTCTGCATTGCTCAGGAGTGATTCTGGCCCATTCTTCCACACAAACGGTCTTTAAATCTTGAAGGTTCCTTGGGCCTCTTTTATGAACTTTAATCTTCAGTTCTCTCCATAGATTTTCTATGGGATTTAGGTCAGGTGATTGACTGGGCCATTCAAGCAACTTGATTTTCTTTCTTTGAAACCACTTCATTGTTTCCTTGGCCTTGTGTTTGGGATCATTGTCTTGCTGAAATGTCCACCCTCTTTTCATTTTTAGCTTCCTGGTAGATGGCAGCAGATTTTTATCCAGAATGTCCCGGTACATCTCTCCATTCATCCTGCCTTCAATAATATGAAGTCTGCCAGTACCCCTTGCTGAAAAGCAGCCCCAAACCATGATGCTTCCACCCCCAAACTTGACTGTTGGTATGGTGTTCTTGGGGTGGTGAGCAGTGCCATTTCTTCTCCAAACATGGTGTGTAGAATGACTGCCAAAAAGTTCAATTTTGCTTTCATCTGACCATACTATAGTCGTCCAATAATCCACAGGCTTCTCCAAATGCTGTTGCGCAAATTTTAACCGAGCCTTGACATGCTTTTTGTTCAGCAATGGAGTCTTGCGTGGTGAGCGTGCATGGATGCCATGGCGGTTCAGTGCATTGCTTATAGTTTTCTTTGAAACAACAGTACCTGCTGATGCAAGGTCTTCCTGAAGTTCTGTCCGAGTGGTTCTTGGCTCTTGGAGAACCCTCCTGATTATTCTTTGGACTCCTCGGACAGGGATCTTGCGTGGAGCACCTGATCGTGGCAGGTTTATGGTGAACTGATGCACTTTCCATTTCCGGATAATGGCCCCCACAGTGCTCACAGGAACATTCAGCATTCTGGAAATGCACCTATAACCATTCCCATCAAAATGCTTTTCAACGATAAGATTACAAAGATCTTGAGAGAGTTCTTTGCTTTTACCCATCATGAAGTCTTTCCTGTGTGCCTTCTGGGTAATGAGGAGCCTTTATAGGCCATCAATTAGGACTAAAGCAGCTGATATCAATTAGTACTGATAGGGGACAGGATTTCTCTATCAATACTGACAGATTTCAGGTGATCTCCTGGCTTTCTATGTCATTTTGCCCCTTGTTATCTCCATGTATTCAATACTTATTCCCTGTGTCATTTCACTTTATTTATTGTGGTTTAACTTGTATACTTATATGTTCTGATTTGTTTGTATGACGTCAATATTTGGCTTGATGGCAACATCTGGTGGAAATGTTGTGTCAATGGTCCACTTGGAAATCCCCTTACTGATAAAAATGCTGATGTGTCAAATACTTATTTTCCCCGCTGTAAATGTTTGTCAGGTGGTTCAAAGAATGACTCAGTTTGAAAAACGTCAAATGGAAACCTTAGTCGGTATTACCCTAGCAGAAATGTTCTGAATTCAAAGGCATCTAGTGACAAATCATCACCTACTAATCATGGTTTTCAACCCTTCAAGAGACACAGGCTCAGCTCTATTTATGTTCCTTAAATCTATCTGCAGTGTGTTTATTTCACCTGAGCACCTGGTAACCTACCACCAAGCCCTTAGGGCGAATTAGCAATATATTTAGGAGATTTATATTTTACATAATCCATCCTCATAGCCCCACTGGAGTGTCAGACTGAAAATATCTTCAGGAGCAAATGTGTTGTAAGTAAATATTCAAACAAGATAGATCCATGCCTGAGCAACTTAACGAGGCAGTTCGTTCACATATTGTTGTGACTGACTTGTTTGAAAAAGGAAGCTGTGATTTTTATTTATTTTTTATTAAGCTAAACATACAATCATATTCCATAATCTATGTGTCATAAACATTTGACATGGTTGCCTGTGATTTTGGCTCAGTTATGGATGAATGTTTATATAATCTAAAGGTAGGCTTGATTCCAGTAAATAATAACCTCTGTTTCATTTTTCATTGATGAAATGTATGTAACAGCTATCAGCCTGAGATTTTCGTGCACATGGGCACCATTGCTAAAACTCACAAATCTTATAGAGGAAAACAATAAAAAAAGAATTGATCACAGATAATATAATGTATGGCTTAAATTATGTCTGCTGCTCATATCCAAGCTAGGCTTGGGTAGCATTGGGGGGCATGGCCTGGGGACCTTTGGATAAACTACAGTAGATGTGACATAGTACTGTAATGTCGTGCCCTGAAGAAATTGAAAAGAAATAAAAAAAACAACAACAGTAAAGGCCTGAAACAGGACCTGACAGATGCAGCTTGCTCTTCAGTTGGTCCTTCCACTGCTCTCTGAAGCCTCATCAGAACTGGTCTCAGTTGAAAACGTGGTTGTCATTAGACATCGGTGCCACTCTTAGTTTCCAGTTTTCGTTTTTTCCCCCCACTGTGTAACCAAGTGCTTATTATTCTAAGCATTATAATGAATGTTCTCTTTTTAACCCAAACCCTAATTTATGTAGTTATGTTTTTGTTTTTTTACCAAACCCAAGTAAACCAAGCTAAAAATATCTGTGGTGTGATATTGTGATGGTAAGCATTATACTAACTCTAGCTTCTCTTACTTTACAAGTTACTCTTATTTAGCTTTAAATAACCAGCTTTTGTTTTCCAACAGTAACAGTGGCAAATAGAGCACGTGTAGACTGGTTGTGAATCTCTTTGCTACAAGTCCAAATGCTACAAACTCTTGGTGAAGCATGTTAAGAATATTAATGTCAATATCTGTGTTGGGTATATACAGTGGGGCAAAAAAGTATTTAGTCAGCCACCGATTGTGCAAGTTCCCCCACTTAAAATGATGACAGAGGTCAGTAATTTGCACCAGAGGTACACTTCAACTGTGAGAGACAGAATGTGAAAAAAAAAATCCATGAATTCACATGGTAGGATTTGTAAAGAATTTATTCGTAAATCAGGGTGGAAAATAAGTATTTGGTCACCTCAAACAAGGAAAATCTCTGGCTCTCACAGACCTGTAACGTCTTCTGTAAGAAGCTTTTCTGTCCCCCACTCGTTACCTGTATGAATGGCACCTGTTTGAACTCATCATCTGTATAAAAGACACCTGTTCACAGCCTCAAACAGTCAGACTCCAAACTCCACCATGGCCAAGACCAAAGAGCTTTCGAAGGACACCAGGAAAAGTATTGTAGACCTGCACCAGACTGGGAAGAGTGAATCTACAATAGGCAAGCAGCTTGGTGTGAAAAAATCAACTGTGGGAGCAATCATCAGAAAATGGAAGACATATAAGACCACTGATAATCTCCCTCGATCTGGGGCTCCACGCAAGATCTCATCCCGTGGAGTCAAAATGATCATGAGAACGGTGAGCAAAGATCCCAGAACCACACGGGGGGACCTGGTGAATGACTTGCAGAGAGCTGGGACCAAAGTAACAAAGGTCACCATCAGTAACACACTACAACAGCAGGGAATCAAATCCCGCAGTGCCAGATGTGTTCTGCTGCTGAAGCCAGTGCATGTCCAGGCCCGTCTGAAGTTTGCCAGAGGGCACATGGATGATACAGCAGAGAATTGGGAGAATGTCAAGTGGTCAGATGAAACCAAAGTAGAACTTTTTGGTATAAACTCAACTCGTCGTGTTTGGAGGAAGAAGAATACTGAGTTGCATCCCAAGAACACCATACCTACTGTGAAGCATGGGGGTGGAAACATCATGCTATGGGGCTGTTTTTCTGCCAAGGGGACAGGACGACTGATCCGTGTTAAGGACAGAATGAATGGGGCCATGTATCGTGAGATTTTGAGCCAAAACCTCCTTCCATCAGTGAGAACTTTGAAGATGAAACGAGGCTGGGTCTTCCAACATGACAATGATCCAAAACACACCACCCGGGCAACAAAGGAGTGGCTCCGTAAGAAGCATTTGAAAGTCCTGGAGTGGCCTAGCCAGTCTCCAGACCTCAACCCCATAGAAAATCTGTGGCGGGAGTTGAAAGTCCGTGTTGCTCGGCGACAGCCCCAAAACATCACTGCTCTCGAGAAGATCTGCATGGAGGAATGGGCCAAAATACCAGCTACTGTGTGTGCAAACCTGGTAAAGACCTATAGTAAACGTTTGACCTCTGTTATTGCCAACAAAGGTTATGTTACAAAGTATTGAGTTGTATTTTTGTTATTGACCAAATACTTATTTTCCACCCTGATTTACGAATAAATTCTTTAAAAATCCTACCATGTGGATTCATGGATTTTTTTTTCACATTCTGTCTCTCACAGTTGAAGTGTACCTCTGGTGCGAATTACTGACCTCTGTCATCATTTTAGGTGGGGGAACTTGCACAATCGGTGGCTGACTAAATACTTTTTTGCCCCACTGTAGATGCATTCATTACCATTAAACAAATGCTCAATATTGTTTCGTTTTACAATAGGGTAGAGCACTTCATGTTGCTAGGGACTATATTTGCACATCTATCTAGATACTGTGATCAGAATCTAAATAAATGTATTATAAAAAGAAACTCAGTTTTTATGAAGGGCTTCCCATGACTTTCTTTTTTTACCACTCTGAATTTAATCATCCCCTCCGCGAATCGCTATCTAATCGTGGTGGAGGGGTTTGTGTGCCCCAGGGATCCCAGGGGCTATGTTGTCTGGGGGCTTTTGCCCCCTGGTAGGGTCTCCCATGGCAAATTGGTCCTGGATGAGGGACCAGACAAAGAGCGATTCACAAGACCCCTATGAAAAGACCATCGAGGGAACAGTTCACCCTGCCCGGGATAAGGTTACTGGGGCCCCGCCTGGAGCAAGCGTCTGGTGGCCGGGCCTTAGTCCATGGGGCCCGGCCGGACACAGCCCGAAAAAGGGACACGGGCCCATCTTCCTGCAGGCCCACCACCTGCAGGAGGCACCGTAGGGGTCGGGTGCAATGTGAGTCAGGCGGCGGCCAGGAGTGGAGGTCCTGGCTGACTGATTCCCGGCTACCAAGACTGGAAATTGGGACATGGAATGTCACCTCTCTGGTAGGGAAGGAGCTTGAGCTAGTGCATGAGGTTGAGAAGTACCAACTAGATATAGTCGGGCTCACCTCAACGCATGGCCTGGGCTCTGGAACCAGTCTCCTGAAGAAGGGCTGCACTCTGTCCCAGTCTGGAGTTGCCCCTGGTGAGAGGCCCTCGGCTTGCTGCTGGCATGATTGGGTTTCTCACAGTGGACGAGAGGGTTTGTTCCCTTCGCCTTCGGGTCAGGGAATGGGTCCTGACTGTCATCTGTGCTTATGCGTTGAGTGGCAGTTCAGAGTACCCAGCCTTCTTGGAGCCCCTGGGTGGGGCACTGGAGGGTGATCCCCCTGGGGACTCTGTTGTCCTTCTGGGAGACTTTAATGCTCACGTAGGCAATGACAGTGAGACCTGGAAGGGCGTGATTGGGAGGAACGGCGTCCCGGATCTGAACCCGAGCGTTTTTTTGTTATTGGACTTCTGTGCAAACCACAGTTTGGCCATAACGAACACCATGTTTGAACATAAGAGTGTCCATAAGTGCACGTGGCATCAGGACACTCTAGGCCACAGGTCGATGATCACTTTTGTAATCGTATTACCAGACCTGAGGCCATATGTTTTGGACACTCGGATAAAGAAAGGGCTGAGCTGTCAACTGATCGCCATCTGGTGGTGAGTTGGATCAGGTGGCAAGGGAGGACACTGTACAGACCTGGCATGCCCAAATGTCCAGTGTGGGTGTGCTAGGAACTTCTAGCAGAGGTCCCGGTCCACGAGATCTACAACGCACACCTCTGGCAGAGCTTCAGCAGCATTCTGAGGGAGACTGGGGACATTGAGTCCAAATGGACCATGTTCAGCACCTCCATTGCCGAAGCCGCTGCACTGAGCTGTGGCCGCAAGGTAGTTGGTGCCTGTCGTGGTGGTAATCCCCGAACCAAATGGTGGACACCAGAGGTGAGGGGAGCCACCAAGCTGAAGAAGGAATCCTACCGGGCTTGGTTAGCTTGTGGGAGGCAGCTGATAGGTATGGACAGGCCAAGCCGAATGCAGCGTGGGCGGTTGAAGGCGGTGGAAGGAATACTTTGAGGATCTCCTCAATCCCACTGGCACATCTTCCGTGGCGGAGGCAGAGTCTGGGGACCAAGGGGATGACCCGCAAATCTCTGGGGGCGAGTTCACTGAGGCAGTTAAACAACTCCTTGGAGGCAGAGCCCCTGAGGTGGACAAGGTCCGCCCCGAGTTCCTGAATGGATGGACGTTGTAGGCTGTCTCGGTTGACACATCGCTGGAATGTTGCGTGGAGATCAGCGGCAGTACCCCTGGACTGGCAGACCCCCATCTTTAAGAAGGGGAACCGGAGGGTGTGTTCCAACTACAGTGGGGCAAAAAAGTATTTAGTCAGCCACCGATTGTGCAAGTTCCCCCACCTAAAATGATGACAGAGGTCAGTAATTTGCACCAGAGGTACACTTCAACTGTGAGAGACAGAATGTGAAAAAAAAATCCATGAATCCACATGGTAGGATTTTTAAAGAATTTATTCGTAAATCAGGGTGGAAAATAAGTATTTGGTCAATAACAAAAATACAACTCAATACTTTGTAACATAACCTTTGTTGGCAATAACAGAGGTCAAACGTTTACTATAGGTCTTTACCAGGTTTGCACACACAGTAGCTGGTATTTTGGCCCATTCCTCCATGCAGATCTTCTCGAGAGCAGTGATGTTTTGGGGCTGTCGCCGAGCAACACGGACTTTCAACTCCCGCCACAGATTTACTATGGGGTTGAGGTCTGGAGACTGGCTAGGCCACTCCAGGACTTTCAAATGCTTCTTACGGAGCCACTCCTTTGTTGCCCGGGTGGTGTGTTTTGGATCATTGTCATGTTGGAAGACCCAGCCTCGTTTCATCTTCAAAGTTCTCACTGATGGAAGGAGGTTTTGGCTCAAAATCTCACGATACATGGCCCCATTCATTCTGTCCTTAACACGGATCAGTCGTCCTGTCCCCTTGGCAGAAAAACAGCCCCATAGCATGATGTTTCCACCCCCATGCTTCACAGTAGGTATGGTGTTCTTGGGATGCAACTCAGTATTCTTCTTCCTCCAAACACGACGAGTTGAGTTTATACCAAAAGGTTCTACTTTGGTTTCATCTGACCACTTGACATTCTCCCAATCCTCTGCTGTATCATCCATGTGCTCTCTGGCAAACTTCAGACGGGCCTGGACATGCACTGGCTTCAGCAGCAGAACACGTCTGGCACTGCGGGATTTGATTCCCTGCCGTTGTAGTGTGTTACTGATGGTGACCTTTGTTACTTTGGTCCCAGCTCTCTGCAGGTCATTCACCAGGTCCCCCCGTGTGGTTCTGGGATCTTTGCTCACCGTTCTCATGATCATTTTGACCCCACGGGATGAGATCTTGCATGGAGCCCCAGATCGAGGGAGATTATCAGTGGTCTTGTATGTCTTCCATTTTCTGATGATTGCTCCCACAGTTGATTTTTACACACCAAGCTGCTTGCCTATTGTAGATTCACTCTTCCCAGTCTGGTGCAGGTCTACAATACTTTTCCTGGTGTCCTTCGAAAGCTCTTTGGTCTTGGCCATGGCGGAGTTTGGAGTCTGACTGTTTGAGGCTGTGAACAGGTGTCTTTTATACAGATGATGAGTTCAAACAGGTGCCATTCATACAGGTAACGAGTGGGGGACAGAAAAGCTTCTTACAGAAGACGTTACAGGTCTGTGAGAGCCAAAGATTTTCCTTGTTTGAGGTGACCAAATACTTATTTTCCACCCTGATTTACGAATAAATTCTTTACAAATCCTACCATGTGAATTCATGGATTTTTTTTTTCACATTCGTTCTCTCACAGTTGAAGTGTACCTCTGGTGCAAATTACTGACCTCTGTCATCATTTTAAGTGGGGGAACTTGCACAATCGGTGGCTGACTAAATACTTTTTTGCCCCACTGTACAGGGGATTCACACTCCTCAGCATTTCCTGGAGTGTCTATGCCACGGTGCTGGAGAGGAGAGTTAGTTAGTTAGTCGAACCTCGGATACAGGAGGAACAATGCGGTTTTTGTCATGGTCGTGGAACACTGGACCAGCTCTTCATCCTCTCAAGGATACTCGAGGGCACATGAGAGTTTTCCCAACCAGTCTACATGTGTTTTCTGGACTTGGAGAAGGTTTTCGACCGTGACCCTCGGGGGGTCCTGTGGTGGTGCGCCGGGAATATGGGGTGACTGATCCAGTCCATTGCAAGAGTTTGGTCCACATAGCCAGCAATAAGTTGGACTTGTTCCTGGTGAGTGATGGGCTTCGCCAGGGCTGCCCTTTGTCACCGATTCTGTTCATAATTTTTATGGACAGAATTTCTAGGTGTAGCCAAGTGGTGGATGGCCTTCACTTCAGTAGTCTCAGGATCTCATCTCTGCTTTTTACAGATGATGTTGGCTTCATCAGGTGATGGCCTAGGAAGGGTTTGCAGCCGAGTGTGAAGCGGTGGGAATGAGAATCAGCACCTCCAAATCTGAGGCCAGAAAAGGGTGGGGTGCTCACTCCGGATCAGGGATGAGACCCTGCCCCCAAGTGGAGGAGTTTAAGTATCTCGGGGGTTTGTTCACGAGTGATGGGAGAAGGGAGCGGGAGATCGACAGACGGATTGGTGCAGCGGCTGTAGTGATGCAGACGCCATACCGGTCTGTTGTGGTGAAGAGAGAGCTGAGTGTAAAAGCGAAGCTTTCAATTTACCGGTCGATCTACGCTCCTACCCTCACCTATGGTCACGAGTTGTGGGTAGTGACCAAAAGAATGAGATCGTGAATACAAGCAGTGGAAATGGGCTTCCTCCGAAGTGTGGCTGGCCTCTCCCTTAGAGATAGGGTGAGAAGTTCGGCCATTCGGGAAGGGTCAGAGTAGAGACGCTGCTCCTCCACATCAAAAGGAGCCAGTTGAGGCATCTGACAAGGATGCTTCTTGGGCGCCTCCTGGGCGAGGTTTTCTGGGCATGTCCCACCGGGAGGAAGCCCCGGGGCAGACCCAGGACACACCGGGGCTGTGAACATGCTTTTTAATGCATTTAAGTAGACATTTTAATTAGAAAATCTATAGAGCTTGACATGCTTTTCAAAATGGCTTCACTTAGCCATTACAGAAACTGCAATGAGGCATTGCCTGAGACATTGCTACTTGGTCAACACTTGCCTCACTTGTATTTATATAAGCTTTCTTTATTCTGTCCATTTTTAAGGGTTTGCAATGGGCATTTGTGTCTCTGCATCTATACTGCTCTCATTTTCATAATCTATTTGCTTCATTTTTGCAGAGAATTATATTTGCTACATCTCTGCACTCTGACTCTCCCAAGCTGAAGACTCAGTAAAATGTTACTGATCAAGTCACAACATAAACAGGGATTTTATTTATGTATTTCTTTTCTCTAAGTTAGCCATAACTCAGATTTTATATATAAATATATATAATTACATCTATCTAGATAGGTATAGGTATAGATTTGTGTGTGTGTGTGTGTGTGTGTGTGTGTGTGTGTGTGTGTGTGTGTGTGTGTGTGTGTGTGTGTGTGTGTGTGTTGAGAGGGTGAGACGGTGTCAGAGATCCTGAGTTGGGCTGATGAATTTAAAAATGGCATTATATTCATACTGAAAATCCCTCAGGAATGCTGTTCATAGTCTTCACAATGTTCATAGTCTGAACAATGTTAGGCCCTAAAACAGGTGGACTACTCAGTGTCAGCCCAACAATGACACTTTATTTTATCTCGACTGTAATGTTTATCAATCGATGCCTGACAAAGCTCCATACCAAAAAGTCTTTCATCCATGAAAAATTGTAACATTTTGAAACCATTATTACTTTGCCTAGTCCCAAAAAAACCCAAGCTGATCAGTTCAGGCTTCACCTATAAACGGGAAAACAAAAAAATTGGGTGACCAAACCCACTAAATTTGAACTTTACATTTTGATGTTAATTAATGTCCATGCAAGATTTTGCAACCAGTTAGTGACCATATTTGGCAGATAAGCTGAATGCACGGAGATGCATACAGTTATGATCAAAAGTTGCATACACAGATCAAGGGCATGAATATCATAAAGAATTTGGACTTTTGATCTTTTTTTTTTTTTGTTTTGTTTAATTGTTGTTGTTTTGTTTATTTCAGGATAGTCATTGTAAAGCATACACCTTTACTGACTTTAAAAAGCACAGACTGGGTGGTCAAGTCTGAATTTATTTTTGGATTTTTGCTAATCTGTACAGGGTCAAAATAATACATACATGCACTTAAATCTTTTAATAAGTAATTTTAATAATTGGTTCTACAGTATCTTTTACCAATGACTTTAATTTGTCATCAGTGAGCATCTTGGATTTACAGAAGTTGAGAAGTTCTCTTGTAGCAAAACAACAGCAGATTCAAAGGTCATTAGTTTAAACAACTGTTCATAAATATAAGTTATTCTGATGCGTACATTTAAAAGGTCTGAAAGAAGACCCAAACTGTCACCCTCAGATGAGAGTAAATTAGTTAAGACATCTCGGAACCACCCAGGAACCATCAATGCTCGAGCCTGGCATGAATTGGAAACTGTTGGAAACCCAGTGTCACTGTCCACAGGGAGTTTTACTTTACTAAGACAGTGTACCACTGTACCAGTGGTAGAACAATTTGCTGTTGGCTTTGTTTCCCTTCCACCCGGACTCCTCTGTGCACAATATCTCTCTCTCTCTCTTTACCAGTCATAGTCCCTATGTACAGTCCCTACTCTTACATTGACATTCTTGCTTTTTCTTCTCTCTCGCTGCCTCCTAAACCACCTTCCCCCTTACCTCTTCTTTCACTTTCAGTCAACAGTATCACACTTTCCACCATATCCTGTTGGTCAATAGGGTCCAGTTTGGAAATCTCATTCTTAATTATCCGCAAGTTTGATTTGGCAAAGATCTTGTTAATGTCAGCTATCAAGTATGGTGGTGGTACTTTAATGCTCTGTGGCTGTCTTGCTGATATGATACTGAGAGATTGTGAATAGAATTTAATGAGGAAAGAAATGTTCAACTTCACCTCAAATCAACAGCTAAATAGTTAAAACCTGGACACATTTGTGTGTTCCACCAGGAAAATGATCCCAAACACAAATAGCTAGTTTTGGAATGGATGAAGCAGTCTAACACTAAACCTCTGGAATGGCCTTCTCGAAGCCCCAACTCAAACCCCATTGAAAATGTGTGCACTGCACTTAAAAGTAGCTAGTGATTGCTTGTGTTGGGACACTTGTTAGTCAAAGCAGTTACACTCTTAAGTGGATGAGAAAATGCAGTTTTTGTCACTTCCACATTGTTCATTGAGCCCTGGAGATGGCCAATAACAGCAGGAATCTAAGATAAAAAATTTTTTATCTTGTGTGATCTTGGTTCATGGTATTTTAAAATGCATCTTTGCTCTAGTTTTCTATTATTTTGTTATTATATTGACTTGCTTGATTCTACATTGCACACATCACATTTAAAAGCTTCACTACAGGCAAAGTTAAAAGAAAATGACCTACTTTCTGAGACTGATGATGCTTGATGTTAAAAATCTTAAAGGAAATGTCACGCTCATTTGTGACAGCTGAACCTTTGAAGGCCACAGTGGCTTCGTCAGTGCCTCACTGGACATCATGATTGATTTAAGGGTCAGTGAGTCCAATACATTTCATCTGAGCTGATCTCTGAAGAACTGATGTGATCTTAATTGAGTCTGTTACATCTTCCCAGGAAAAGAGAAGGAAGGGACAAATACACAGGCCTCAGAGGTATAAGGAACATCACAGAGATAATTGATGCTCACAGTATTACATTGTTCCCTTCTGGTTCCAAACAACAGCACTGTTGTTTGACTATATCCAATTTGTTAAAATGTTGCAGTAGCATGACAACTGATGTATTTGATACCTGTATGTATGTATGTAACTATTGTGATACACAATATATTATATAATTACAGGTACACAAAGTCATCAGCTTGGTCTAGAACAGATACAGAGGTATGATAACAAGGTTCTGCAACTCTGTTCAAAGAAAAACCTTTCGTGGTTTAAATATGCCAGATCTTTTTAATAAAGTAGTTTTCCTGTACACCCCTGGACCGCTTTCAGCACATCTGCTTTTTTTTTTTTAGATCACTTCACAGAATTTCCACATGTACAGTTTCATCACAGGCCTTACACATGAGTAGAGAGCAAAACATCAACCTCTATGTATGTCAGGTCAACCCTGCCTTCATGTCCAGAATGAACACTGGTGAATGCCAAACATGAGAACAGGAGTTTTCAGTGCTAGAGTCCATAGTGTTTAAAGCGGAAGACAGTGTTCAAGTTACAGATGCAGTTAGTGTCCTTTTTTTAAAACTTTTTTTGCATTATACCAGCTCAGGGTGCCAGTGCTGACTTTTCACTGTCTCTGTGTGAGGAAGAACTTTGCAGCAAACAAATCATGGTGTGATATAGGCTATGATGCCATAGTGCCTTTATAAACCAGCAAGTTGTCAGGGGTACAGGAGAAGGTCCCACCATGTAAATTTCTGTTGCACTGATGTGACACAATTTGGGGGAGCAGCGGGGCACATAGTTGGATTAAATTTGGATACTAAGTGAAGAAATAGTAACTTCAGTAATGTTCAATGAATCTACTTCAGTTCCTCTAGTGAATGATTATGTTTTTTAGTTTGTATTATAGCGCATCCTCCACTCACTCTGAAAATAGTGCATTATTTCTGGGAATGTATTTCTCTCTTCCTGAATGGGAATGACAGTATCTGCATCACTGGAGTGTTATCATTCTTGAACTTCTCTACATTTGCTACTGGTCATAGGCAGTATATTGTTATAGACTTACATGCTATCTGTCCTAAATAAACTTTAATACGATTTACAAAGGCTTTAATGACACCCTAACTTTCCCTGTGCCACCATGTTTTAATTTTGTGTGAAATGTTTCCTACTTTTTTGAATAGACTGCAATCAAATTTAGTCCAGATTTGCATTTTGCTATCACAATGACTTGTAATCAACCCCATATCAATCGGAAGTATTGTTAAATGCTTTCATTTAGGGTATAAGCAGATCAAGTATATTTTCATTTGCCCTAACTCTCCTGTCTTTAATCAGTAAATATTAATATGCTAACAAGCTAAATATAGATGGTGAACATAATTCCTGTCTCCCACTTCCATCTCATGTAAATTAATATGACTTAAACTAATTTGACAACAAATCCTTCATCCTCAAAGCAAAGATAGACCATGTTTATTGTTTCTGGTTGCTATCTACCGTGAATGGTAATACCGGTACAATGATAGTTAATCATCCACTTGCCCAGGGGCTATACAAGCCCCTTTTCTTCTTTCTGAAATAAGAAATACATGAAGGAATAGTTCTCACATCTTACTAACATCAGCAGTTATCACTGGATTTGTTGAATACTGAGTTAAACCTAGTAGTGAACAAAGATCTGAAACGCCAGATTGAGGAAGAATAAGGAAACTGGTATGAACTTACTTCTAGTTGTGGCTTCTGTAGAGAATCGCTCCATCCGGAGTCTGGAGGAAGAACGGACAAGTGCTCTGACACCAGCCGTAGGGCTACTGTTTATTTCAGATCCGAGAGAGGTGAAGAAGTGTCCTGCTGGCACCGTGCAGTCGTCCTTGCCGTACATAACGCAGGTGCAGGACGGGCTTTTAGTGTGTAACTGTCACCATCTGCGCACGTGAGAGGCACAGGGACGTGGATTGCTGACTGCGGACACTCTCTGTTCCTTTACTTGACGATGACTCTGCAGGCTGGTGCGCTCTGCTACTGCACTCTTTTTGTTTTACTTTAGCAAACAAACCAAAGATCGAATGCACTAAATTCCTTCTTTCGTGCGTAATAGCCGCGCGGTAAGGCTACGGTGACGCGTTTTGCCTTTCATCATTGAGAGCGGGGCAAGTTTTCAAAGGCACCGATGAGCTACTGTCGGAGTGAGACTTTGGCATCTGAGGGTACCTGTTGGAATTAAAAAAATATATATACAAACGTTACTTTAAAGGGAAACTGGATCGGTCCGTGTTCAGTGGATTTTTTGCGCCTTGGTGACCCTCTTGTGGTGTGGTATGACGGTGGAAACGATGTTTTCATGCAATACGAGTGCCATAAAGGACTGGAGCTACTTTCTGTCTCAGATATTGCCTTTGATGAATAAAACTACAGCCTCCGCTTTGTCGATGGTCAACATCGACAAGGCGGAGGCTGTGACGACCACTGTGGTGACATCCTTGCAGCCGGACGGCGCCATGAGCGCGAGTAATCCCCCTATCGACTCCAACCATACCTCGGGCATGGAGCACGTCTTTCAGTACTCGTACTCGGAGAGTGACCTGCTGTACACGGACTATCGGACACCGGAGAGAGATCCCATGCCTCTTCCCAAAGCGGTGCTCTATCTGGTCATGGCAGCGCTGGTAGTAGTGGCAGTGGCGTATGCGATAGTTGGACACCTGGTCAAAGATGTGGTGAATGACTTCGTCGGTATGTGGCACCTACTGTGCTTATATGTGTGTGTTGAGTGTACATTCAGTGCCAATGGGTTTACTATAAAGAGCGTAAAGCATGGAAAGGTGGTAAAAACGTTCATGTGTAATATCATTAGGGGAGACCGGGAATAGTTGTAACATTTTTCACATTTCTGTCTGTAAATTGGAGCTCTTTTAAGGTAGTGGATTCAAAATGTAATGCAAAGTATTTACATGTCTCTGCTATTAAATAGTGCAGCTATTTTCTCTGCAGCACAATTACCCATTGCATGGTATGGCCTCAAACACAAAGAGTGAAATGTTACAATTAACCCCATAGTCTGGGTTAGTTGTAACATATCCTGGGGTGAAATGTAACACAATGAAATAAGGGTACTGACAAAACATTAACATGTAATCTTTGTTTATTCAACACATGAATGCACTTACATCCATTTATGTAGCTGTGTGTGTGTGTGTGTGTGTGTGTGTGTGTGTGTGTGTGTGTGTGTGTGACAGAATGCAGAAATCTAACTTTGAACATATTCCAACCCCCCAAAAAAGACAAATTATAAAATTTTCTGAAACTGAATATTTCATTAATTTTGGTTGGTCTTCCTTGAGTTTGGTCCCATTGGCTCAGTGGGCATTATAACCTACAACTCTTGCACCAATTTTGAACATAACAATGAAGCTGAAAAAATGTAGTTGTTCACCAGCATCGCAATTCCATTACTTTTTATCATGGCTTACCTTGGTGAGGTTTGCAGAGTGCTTCAGAAAGATGAGGAAATCTGTTTCTTGCATCCATCCTGATTTATTTCCACTACCAGTACTTCCTACTGGTCCATCTCTGACACAGAGGTCTGCATAATGTATGTGTGGGAACACAAACAGTGAAGTAATTGTGTTGCCAATGGCATTAACCGCATATACAAATGCGACCAGTGAACCTCTCTCTGCTGATGTCGTTGCCCCAACTTGTTTAATATAAGTTAAAGTAATAGTGTGGTAACATCTGCATTATTGTTACAACTGACCCAGACTCCTATAGCCATGAACTAGCTAACATTACAGCCAACGGCTAAAACACTAGCACTAAAGACTTACACAGACTATATCCCCATAGACATACAAATAACATAATTTGAGTTTGATGAGTTTAGCTGCAAAGCAGATAATGCTATTAGAAATTGAAATAAAGTAGAAAAACTTACTTTTTGGCATACAAATTACTTTTTTTCGTGTTAAATTGTCTGTGTTTGACGAAATGTGCTGATTTTTCACATGTGATAGCAGAACTGAGTTGGGCATACACAGGATGAGTCACATCATTTGAAACTTAGCCCTGATTGGAGAAATTGGAAGTGTTACAACTGACCCACGTTACAACTATCCCCGGTCTCCCCTACATGAATTTGTAAAAATAAATAAGTAAATAAATAAATAAGTGAGACTAAATTATCTCTAAATGTCAGTAAGACCACTAGAAGCCTTAAAGGACTGTCCCTTGAGCCCCCTTTGAGAGTCACTTTTCCTTATTCTAGAAGAACTGCTGCTTGAAAGTGACACAGCAGCGCAGAAGAATCAAAATATCTTAAGGAATGCATGAAGGAAGTGACTTGGGGACTACCTGAAATAGCAAAAGTAACATTGTTTATTAAAGGAATATCTACAGGAGCTTTAGTGAGAGCACCCCCCGACACACACACACACACACACACACACACACACACACACACACACACACACACACACACACCAACCCCCCAAAAACAAAAAAATCCTAAATGATTGTAATGCAGATGTACAGTAGCTCTGCTCTCCTAGCCATTGACCTTGTGGAGGACAAACCACTGTCTGACAACTCAAAGCTGCTGTGTTTTTGTTTTTTTTTTTCTATTTTTGAGGAGCTTCCTGTGACTGATACATAATATATGAAAGAATGAAACAATGAGTCTATTTTTAGGGCACAGACACTCAGTGCTGTCTTGATCTGATAGTCAGCTTCTTCCATTAAATTGTTTAAAGAAAAATGCACTTAGTAACTAAGTGATCAGGACAGAGGAGGATATTAATCAAGCAGCAATAGGGGGCCCTAAGGGGAGTATAAAACACACACACACGCACACACAAGTGTGTGTGTGTATATATATATATATATATATATATATATATATATATATATATATATATATATATATATATATATGAACACCCAGCACGCCCCTGCGGGCGGTTTATCCTTCAAGCTCGGGTCCTCTACCAGAGGCCTGGGAGCTTGAGGGTCCTGCGCAGTATCTTAGCTGTTCCCAGGACTGCGCTCTTCTGGACAGAGATCTCCGATGTTATTCCCGGGATCTGCTGGAGCCACTCGCCTAGCTTGGGAGTCACCGCACCTAGTGCTCCGATTACCACGGGGACCACCGTTACCTTCACCCTCCACATCCTCTCGAGCTCTTCTCTGAGCCCTTGGTATTTCTCCAGCTTCTCGTGTTCCTTCTTCCTGATATTGCTGTCATTCGGAACCGCTACATCGATCACTACGGCCGTCTTCTTCTGTTTGTCTACCACCACTATGTCCGGTTGGTTAGCCACCACCATTTTGTCCGTCTGTATCTGGAAGTCCCACAGGATCTTAGCTCGGTCATTCTCCACCACCCTTGGGGGCATCTCCCATTTTGACCTCGGGACTTCCAGGTTATACTCGGCACAGATGTTCCTGTACACTATGCCGGCCACTTGGTTATGGCGTTCCATGTATGCCTTGCCTGCTAGCATCTTGCACCCTGCTGTTATGTGCTGGATTGTCTCTGGGGCATCTTTACACAGCCTGCACCTGGAGTCTTGCCTGGTGTGATAGACCCCAGCCTCTATGGATCTTGTGCTCAGAGCTTGTTCTTGTGCTGCCATGATTAGTGCCTCTGTGCTGTCTTTTCAGTCCAGCTTTGTCTAGCCACTGGTAGGATTTCTGGATATATATATATATATATATATATATATATATATATATATATATATATATATATATATATATATATATATTGGCCTGGGTATGTATGGCTAGTGAAGCTGAACTCAGCTTCCAAAAAAATCTGAATAATCACAGTTAATTCATGATTTAATGTCTGTGTACAGTTCCTAGGGCCAGATAGTTTGGGTAGCTTTATTTCCATTAACTAATGAAGTCATAATTTAAAAACAGCATATAAAAATTATTTATGATATAATCTGGATATTATTTCTTTCATAATCTGAATGCTAACATAATTATAATATTAACAATAATATGTATCGAAAACCTTTGACTTTTGGGTTAAGCGTGTATGCTTAATTTCTTTCATTAATATGGTAATATTTCTTCTAGAAAAATGAGCACAACTACTCTTTTCTTGTGATAATTTGTCTTGCTGTAAGGAAAATAGTTTGCAAATGTATATTAAATTCATATCTATACACTATAGCTATCACTTTCTTTTGTCACAACACAAAACATGCATCACCATATATTACTATTTTTATGTACTTTTTGTTCTGGTATTTCCCATCACAAATAAAACAGGTATTATTCAACATTTATCACTTTTTTCTTTGCATCCTTTGTATGCATTTTAAGTGTCACGAATTATACTCAGTAGTACAGCAGAACTGTACTGGTCTTCAGCACCACAGTGGCCATGTTGGTGTGTTTTCATTACCTTTTATTATACCTGTTGTGTTCATATGATTTCTGTCTTTATCATTTCATAACACTCAGAAGGTAGTGTGCGCCAAATCTTACACATTTGTTCTGTTGCTCACTGTTTGCAGGTGGAGGCAGGTCGATTGTTGGGGAAGGTGACGGTACAGACACCAGTGAACCAGGTAAAAAAAAATGTCCACATG
Source organism: Aulonocara stuartgranti (assembly GCF_965226115.1). Taxonomy (NCBI): domain Eukaryota; kingdom Metazoa; phylum Chordata; class Actinopteri; order Cichliformes; family Cichlidae; genus Aulonocara; species Aulonocara stuartgranti. The sequence goes on from NC_138953.1 coordinate 14,218,984, forward strand.
GGTCACACGCTGCAGCACTTAGATTTGCCACAGAGACACGCTGCCCCTCCTCTCTGTCTCCTTCACCTCACCTGAACTGTTCACTTTCACATGAACATTCAAACTGACACACGTGCACTAACACAAACAGAGTGTTTGGCCTCCTGGGTATTTTGCTGAGGTGTAAATGTGGAGAATCTGTGTTGTGCAGACATTTTCCTTCTCACCACAGGAAGGTTAAAAAGACTACAAAGCCTCACAGATGCTCTCAAATTTGTCCCATTTCACATCAAGCCCATCATAGCATGCAATTACCTGTTCCACGGACAGCACAGCTCTTGTCCAGAGTCAAGGAGGAATGTCAAATTTGTTCTCTTTTTTTTTTAACTAAAGCTCCAGATTTGCAAATTTGCCTGGAGAAGCGCACATTTTAAATGCTTTTTCATATTAGTATGGTAGAGTCCAGCTTGGTAAAAAAAAAGAAGAAGAGTCTTTTATGCTTTTGTAGCTAGCAGAGGCAGTGATACCTGCTCTCCATCGGTAAAGTTCATGTATTACTCTGCGTATTTAGTTTCAGAATGGTGTTTCAAATTGTAAATTGTTAAATGTGTTCTTCATTAAGCACATGGCTTTACCCCTGACTTCAGTAAATAAGTACTTAGCTGTCAATCTCTTGTTAAAAACTCGTCGTTGTGCATCAGTCTTACTTTTTTTAATATGACATCTTTTGGTGCTAGCAAGCACACCAGCACCAAAAAAAATAAAAAATGGTGGGTTAGTGATATTGGGCTAGCTAATATAAAATGTGTGCTACCTGGTGGCTAGCTAAAGAACATAAAAACAGCTACAGAGCATAAAAACAATTCAGGAATTGAATTGAAAAATTGAATTGAAAATTCAAATTTAACGGGAACATTTAGGATGAGCGTTAAATTGCTCTCAAAAAAAGTGCATATTGAGGGTCATGAGCAGAGATAAACACCATCATATAAGATAAGCATTAAGAAGCCTACAAAAACACACTAGAATTTAATCAAGAGAACATTTAAGATGCTGTGGGGTTTGGATTACTCACTATGAAAAAGATTTAATCCTTAGTTTAATGACTACACTAAAATCTTAGTCAAGCTGACAGACTCTTTTCTGAAGTGTTCAAATATTTGCTGTTATGCTATGAGCTGTAGTGTACACTATGGGTTTTTATTCAATCTTTGCTTAAAGACATGCTGCACACAAATTTTGATTGTGAAGTCACATTCTTACTGACTAGTGACTTGTGATTGATACCAGGTTAGTCAATGAGCTACAGATATTTCTCCATGGTATGACCAAGATTTATAAAACATATTTAATGTTTTATTCAGAATGCCCCAAAATTCACCATGTGGTGGTTTTAGGATAAAATGAAGGTTTAAAGCACTCCTGCTTGTGACTTTATTTTTCTGACCTGGAAGCTACGTCCATATTTTATACCGTCTCTGGTTCACTTTTGAGAATTCAAATACATTTCACTTACTTTGTCAGGTTTTAGTTGTCTGACATTTCAGCAGTTAATAGTACATAGTATGATGGGTTAAATTTGCATTTTCAAATTACAAACAAAAGTAACCCATTAAATAAAAGTTTTCCAATAAAAGACTTTTTAATGGAAAATGCATCAAAATAGTAAAGGTCTTGTTGAATTTCAATATATAATCAAGATAATATTTACAAGGCCAAAAGGTCTTTTTTTTTTCTACAAGTCTCACACAACTTGATTCACAAGCTTGAACACGACAACTCAATAAAGAGAGGGAAATGTCTTAAAAATATGAAATAAATATTTCCTCTCCTGTGATAAAACTTGTCTCTAGAGCTCCATCAGTCGAGATTTGACTCAAAGAAACATACTTTACAGTATCTGTATTCCTCTTCTCAGGTTCATGACACTCTGAAGTCTCCTTTCTACAGTTCCACATCTCTGCTCAGCTGGGATTTAAAGTGATGATGTATATCATGCTAAAACACTTTTATCTAACCACATATTGCGATGGATGCAGGATGGAGGTTTCAGTATCATTTGTGCAAATTCTTTGACATATGAATAGGAGGAGCTGGGGATAGATCCACTGACCTGATTGGTAGATGACCCACTCTACCACCTGGTCCACAGCTACCCTGCTGGCTGCTAAAAATGCAGGGCTTCCAAATAACACCTAAACTGCATCAGTTCAAAAATAGGCTTAGAATTTATTGATGATCAGATCAGATGAATCTAAATGTGAATTTTTAGTGTAGCATGCTGTTGGCTCACTTTCAGTTTTTCTCTGTCACTTTGCAGCAGAGTCTGAAATGCATGATTTAACAGGGGAATCTATGGGTCTGAGGAATCCCGCCCTGCCTTCTTTCTGTTCCTCACACTCACGACTGTCAGCTATAATCTCAGATCCTAATCTGACAGAACAATGATTGATGGGTTCCAATTCAAAAAGGCTCCACCACACATGATGGGGCTGCTGTGCAGTAGACATCTACCCCCAGAAACAATTTTATGGTGCTTTGCCTCTAATGGAATTACAGAGGCTGAACCCATCACGACTTTTTGTTAGATGAAGTTTACAGCCTTGTTCAGTGCACATTATAAATGCTCAGCATGCTTGTTTTTGCCCCGTTGCAGAATGTATGGGTCTGCAGTTTATGCTTCCCTTCCACAAAGCATCATCTGTGATGGTTTATCATAAACTAACCATGGCATGAAAAGTGCTTATTAGCTTCACTTACATGGAGAGTTCAAGTTTCACACCTCTTCCTGTGAAATTCCTGAAATTGGGTTTTGAAATTACAATAATAAACACAGCTGTATTTCCAGGATTATTTAAGTGGGATGACATACAGCAAGCCGTGGGGAGGGGATAGCAATTTGAGGTTGGAATTTGGGGATGGGTCGAGGAAATAAACTACCTAAAAAATGAAAATGAAAGACCTTGTGAGTTTTTATTGTTAACATTGAAGTGTCAGATTGAATAAACTCACCTTGAAGGGTAAAGGACTTAAGGAATGGTAGGTGGTTAGGCATAAGAGTGGGAATTATTTAACACTTAGCTTAGGAAAATTATTATGATATTATGTTGATTAATATATTCTAATTACATCCAAGAAAGTTTGTGTAAGGGTCTGTAAAAAACAACCATTGATATAAAGTATACCCGATGCATCTGTGGCTTGTAGAACCACCTTTAGCAATATTAACTTCCATCTCTCACATCATTGTAGGGGAATTTTGGTCTGCTCTTCTTCACAGCGTTGCTTCACTTCGTTGAGCTTGTTTTTACACGACTCTCTTGAGGTCCCACCTCTTTCTGTCCCTTTTCTTTATCTTTTCCTCTTATTCCTTCTCTTTTTTGCCTCCCCTTTCTTTTTCTAACCTGTCACTTCTCCCCATTTGCTCCAACCTTGTATGACGCCACAGATACTAATGTGAATAATAAAAGAAAGAGAAAAGGGAAAAGACTTAGAAGAGAAGCCTGTAGAGAGCCTATAGACCTCCTCTTGGCAAAGCAAATGTGTATGCCACAGCAGGCCATTAAGACCATGATTCTGCTTGCTAAAACTGCCAGACATAAGAGGTTTATTAAAACAAACAAAGAAAAAAACAGAGAATATGTTTATATTGAAAGGTTAGTATACATTTTTTAACTGAGTATTTATCTTTTATTTGTATTTAGTTAATTGCAATTCTGAGCTTTTTTTTGGCTTGCAAAGAGATTATATTCGGGAACTGGGTATATTTTTTAGATTCTCTTACTGTGTGCTCAATTAATTCATGGATCTTCCAGGAATAGTGGTGATTGAAGGGATTGTTCAGTAGGCGGTGGTTTTGCATGTGAACATTATCTTCTTCGGGGAATGTTAGGTCAGTAGCCTAAGTGACAGTATGACGTACTAACAAGTACAAGTGAGCCAATTTGAAAAATGCTGAAAATATTACCTGAAGTTAGATCAGTAAGATCCCTAATCCTTCCTTGTAGTACAGGTATCTGCTTTGAACTGATGCCTATCAAAGCAACACTATGACTGTCTCTATTTCAGACTGGGTGTTTGGCTCTCGCCGTGCTGCCAACCGCAACAAGACCGAGGTTAACTCAATCACCAACACCATGAATGAGATGAGTGAGAGGCCCCCGCTGGTGGAAATGAGCTACATATCCCTGAACCACACCAACCATCTGAGCTCCAACAGACAGGAGGAGGTAGTGGTCACCATAGATGAGACACTACAGCAGCAACCTCCAAACACTCCCTCTGGGACTTAACTGCAACCTTCTGATCTTCACTGAGAGAAATCAAGCAGCATCTTTGCTTGCTTTTTGTGTTAAAGTGGATTTACAAGTCTGACACAAATGGAAGCTTTATCCACTGTTTCTTCACCTGCAGGTGGCTGTGTAATGTTGGGCCAGAAGGTACTTGGAGGCATGAGATGCTGATGTTTGTATGTGACTTGATTCTTTTTGGCTGAAATGACAGATGAGGGCAGCTACAGCTTGTTTGGACAAGCAGCCGGAGAGACAACTGTTATTTTTTCATGCTTAGTCCTCATCGTGCCAACCCTTTTATTTCTCTAAGTTACCCCTCATCCATTTAAAATGAAAACACCAATGCAAACAATATTTAATCGCTCTAGATATACAACACATGGTGGTCAGTGCTTATTGTAACATTTCTGATAGCAAAGTGAAAAACTTCACCCTCATGAGAACAGTTAGATTAACACTTTTGTCATTTTCGCTGAGGCTGCGAGATGAGGTTTTGCATAATCTATATAAATTTGTATCTCTTTCTATATGATGATACTGTAATTACCAAAGGCAAGTCTATCCCTAAAGATTAAATAAAATCATTTGGTAGTTTCATGGTATTAGCTTGATGTAAGAGGAAACAAGTGCTAAGTCACCTTCAAGAGCTCTGATTATACCTGCTGTCAACTCTCAAAAAATGTGCATTGCTTTTAATGTCATTATTGGTTACATGTCACATGGAATGGCTTTTGTCAAAGCCTTTATTTACCTTTATTACCTCACTGTTAAGGGCTACATACTGCTGCTGATGACACTGCTCACAGACACAAATAATGGGGCTTATTTCTCCTTTGCATGTGGTCCTTATCCTCTGCACACATGGATCTACTATAAACAGTATCTTTGAAGGGTCTGTTCTACCTGAAAGTACTGATGTTAGAACTCCAATTTTCTCTCTCATTTATAATAGGTTTGAATAAAAGGTTCGAGGAACAGGCGTCTGGTTCACATCAACAAGATCTTAGTTTGTCCCTTCCCCAATCTGCAAGACTTTTTTTTTTAAGAGTCTTGTTCCTCAAATATGTTAATCACACTGATCTGTGAGTGTAAAAGTGGAAAACAGTCTGCAAAAAAAAAGCAATAAAGCAAACAAACAAATAAAAACCCATGCTCTTTCATTTTTTACCATGCTGTTAATCGCTGTATTCCTTTCGGATCATTGAATAAATACTCATTGGTAAAAGTATTTGTTTTGGGTTTTGTGCTTCTTTAATATTTAATATTTAAGATAATAAAAAAATCTTTTTGTTATATAACAAAGACAAGTATCATATTATGAGTGAACATCCATATACATGCACTCATACAGTGGGGCAAAAAAGTATTTAGTCAGCCACCGATTGTGCAAGTTCCCCCACTTAAAATGATGACAGAGGTCAGTAATTTGCACCAGAGGTACACTTCAACTGTGAGAGACAGAATGTGAAAGAAAAATCCATGAATTCACATGGTAGGATTTGTAAAGAATTTATTTGTAAATTAGGGTGGAAAATAAGTATTTGGTCACCTCAAACAAGGAAAATCTCTGGCTCTCACAGACCTGTAACGTCTTCTGTAAGAAGCTTTTCTGTCCCCCACTCGTTACCTGTATGAATGGCACCTGTTTGAACTCATCATCTGTATAAAAGACACCTGTTCACAGCCTCAAACAATCAGACTCCAAACTCCGCCATGGCCAAGACCAAAGAGCTTTCGAAGGACACCAGGAAAAGTATTGTAGACCTGCACCAGACTGGGAAGAGTGAATCTACAATAGGCAAGCAGCTTGGTGTGAAAAAATCAACTGTGGGAGCAATCATCAGAAAATGGAAGACATACAAGAGCACTGATAATCTCCCTCGATCTGGGGCTCCACGCAAGATCTCATCCCGTGGGGTCAAAATGATCATGAGAACGGTGAGCAAAGATCCCAGAACCACACGGGGGGACCTGGTGAATGACCTGCAGAGAGCTGGGACCAAAGTAACAAAGGTCACCATCAGTAACACACTACAACGGCAGGGAATCAAATCCCACAGTGCCAGACGTGTTCCGCTGCTGAAGCCAGTGCATGTCCAGGCCCGTCTGAAGTTTGCCAGAGAGCACATGGATGATACAGCAGAGGATTGGGAGAATGTCATGTGGTCAGATGAAACCAAAGTAGAACTTTTTGGTATAAACTCAACTCGTCGTGTTTGGAGGAAGAAGAATACTGAGTTGCATCCCAAGAACACCATACCTACTGTGAAGCATGGGGGTGGAAACATCATGCTATGGGGCTGTTTGTCTGCCAAGGGGACAGGACGACTGATCCGTGTTAAGGACAGAATGAATGGGGCCATGTATCGTGAGATTTTGAGCCAAAACCTCCTTCCATCAGTGAGAACTTTGAAGATGAAACGAGGCTGGGTCTTCCAACATGACAATGATCCAAAACACACCGCCTGGGCAACAAAGGAGTGGCTCCGTAAGAAGCATTTGAAAGTCCTGGAGTGGCCTAGCCAGTCTCCAGACCTCAACCCCATAGAAAATCTGTGGCGGGAGTTGAAAGTCCGTGTTGCTCGGCGACAGCCCCAAAACATCACTGCTCTCGAGAAGATCTGCATGGAGGAATGGGCCAAAATACCAGCTACTGTGTGTGCAAACCTGGTAAAGACCTATAGTAAACGTTTGACCTCTGTTATTGCCAACAAAGGTTATGTTACAAAGTATTGAGTTGTATTTTTGTTATTGACCAAATACTTATTTTCCAGGCTGATTTACGAATAAATTCTTTACAAATCCTACCATGTGAATTCATGGATTTTTTTTTTTTTCACATTCTGTCTCTCACAGTTGAAGTGTACCTCTGGTGCAAATTACTGACCTCTGTCATCATTTTAGGTGGGGGAACTTGCACAATCTATCTATCTACATACATATACATGCGTGTGGAGTTTATATAAGCAGCTGACCGTGCTGCTTATATCAGCAGCCTGCTAATTGCTGCTACATATTCTGTTGCTCATGTTATACCTGAAATAAATAAACACCTGATAGAAAATCAGTGTCTCTTTATTGTATTATTTAAATTCACACATTTATTGCTAGACAAGATTAAAAAAAATCTTCTTCTAAAAGAAGCTAATTATTTGATCTGATTTGACAGCTCACACATCACAGACTACCCCGGTCTGAATTTTTCATCACCCCAAAGCACCTTCTAAGTTTGAAGTATTACAGTCTTCATGTGTGCAGAGGACAATCCAGCTTTGTACTCATAATGCTGCTGAGTGTAGCTGTTGTCAGGGGCCACCCCCATTAAAAGACTGGATGACACGCAAGCTAATGAAAGGGCAGCAAGGCCTGCCAGGCACCCTGCCCGCTCAGGTAACCTTCTGTTACAAAAAACTGCCCCCTAGCTTGCTCTGTGGGACCTCCTGTCACCTCAGTGGCTTTGTCTTAAGAGCTGTCACCTTGCTTCATTAGTACCACTTCCCAGTGAAGTGCTTTCAACCTCACAACCAGCACCCCTGAATGTGCTACCTTTAGTGTCCCTTTCCTTAGAGAAGACTAAAGTTTGTATGCAGTACCTTGTACAATTCTTGAGTCACCCCTCAGTGGTTTAAATTTTGCCATAAAAATGGTAAATAGGTGCAGTAATTTATGTGCAAAGAAGAATGGAAATACAGTATAACTGGCAAAACCAGAGTTTGTCAGATTCTAATGGCCTAGAAAGTCAATATCTGGTATGACCACCTTTATACTTCAACACAACAGGAACTCTTTCAGGTAAGCTTTCTTGTAATTTCTTTAAGGCATCATCAAGAACAGTGCTCTGGGCTTTTTGAATGAAATTCACAGCTCTACTTTGGATATTGGCTGCTTGTTTGTTCTGTTCTTTGTCAAGGTGATCCCACACTGCTTCACTAATGCTTATGTCCAGGGCTGTGGGGAGAGCAGTCCACAACTCACAGTGTATATTATTCCATCCAGGCATGTTTTGTACCTCATTGGCACTGTGTTTTGAATCACTGTCACACTGAAAAGGGAAGCCTTTCTAGTTGGCAATACATGGTGGATCCTAATCTGATGGTACTTTTCTGCATTCGTAACTCCATTAAGCTCTTCAACACCACTGGCTAAAATGCAGCACCAAACAATGACAGAGCCACCACCATTCTTTTTTTTTTTTTTTTTTTTACAGATAATGGACTGATTCTTATATTCAACCATCCTTCCATTAAGACCACTTCTGGTGAGGCTTTGACGAACAGTACTGTAGATGGATTGGCTGAATTGTCAAAAGCATTTCTCAGGTCCTGTCTCAGGTCTTTTCCGGATTTTTCCCTATTGCTTAAGGACATGTCTTCTGATACTGTTCATCTGCTGTAGATTATTTTTAAGGGTTGCCGCTTTTTCTTTTGCCCTCCACTTTTCCAGTTTCCTCAGTGACACCCTGCACACCAACCAAATATATGCCAAGTTTTTGGTTCATAGCTCTTTTGGAAACATGTTGCTGGTGCAAAATTACTATTTTATGCCGGTCTGTGTTATTGGTGGCATTTAACTAAAGAAATGAGAACAAAAAGTTTATTTTTGCAGCAGGTCACTGCTAACAAATTGCTTAAAGCTACAATTTAAAATGTTCTTTTCTAAGTTGTCTGTTATGTGTGGACACATCACTGGTCCATCACTTAAGTTAGGTATCTTTTTATGCTTGAGTGATGCAGAGAACAAACAAACATACAAACAAAAATAATAAGGTACAAGGACCCGACTAATAGTGAATGAAAAAGCAGCTAAAGTCCACAAAAAGACCTTCAGGAAGCCTGTTGAACCACTGCTCAAGACCACTTAAAAATGTCCAAAAAGTCTGGTGGAACATTTGCACAGTACCTTATTTTCTTTTCAGCTCAATTCCATTTAGCTTTATTCATATACCTCTTATTCACAACGACAGCCACCTCAAGGTGGTGTCTGAAATGACAGTTGTTCTGCCCTAATCCATTTCGGCCTGCACAGAATGTCCATTTCCCCCCTGCATGTGAGGACGAAGACATTTTTCACATCGACAGCATCGACTCATTGTTTGCTGTGAAGGAGAGAACAACACTAAATTATTGACAGTGTGAAAATGTCACAGACGTTCCTATATTACTTGGCCATTGTGAGCAGAAAAATTTTTATTTCTACAAACTTTGTAAAGAACAGTGTACATGAATGAGCTTCATCACAGTGGTTTGAAGCATTTCTAAATTTGAATTGGCAGCTATTCAAAGAGTAAAAAGGTGCAAACTGAGCATAAAAGGTCAAATCTACAGATGGCAGGTTGTGTTCTGGATCCACAGGTGGACAGAAATTACTACCTTTATGTGTTGGCATTTGGATTTACTGAATGCAACAACATCACCAGCCCCCAACCCCACCACAGTGTAGTAACTGTAAAAATGTACATAGTTTGAACCATAGATACCTCCATACAAATAATCACAGAGCGCACAGAAAAGAGAAGTGTTTGCAGGATAGTATTTTACTGGCTAAAAGGGGAAAAAACTGCCCCCAAGTGACCAAAGTGGTACAAAGCAAGGAGAAGGGAAAATCTGATCAATCAAAAAAATCAAAGACAGACAGTGGAATACTTTAAAAAAGTAACCAACTATTGTATTAGAGCTTTTGATTTAGATTATTTATTTTTATTTATATTTATTTAGGTTTTTATTTCATTCCATGTAATAACAATTCACCACAATTAATGGAAAATCTGTTGTTTTTTTTGGTTATTTATTGGAGTTTGTTGTATATACGTAGCTTCTTCCTCACACCAATCATTTTCCCCTTTTTGTTAAAAAGTTTCTTAAAGCTGCATCATATCCATTGATGAAGTGGTAGTTCTCTATACTTTCTTGAATTCTCATGTGCATATATTGTCTACTGTTTACAAGAGCCTTTTAAATATGAGCTATGGAGACTACCATCACCTGTCAAGGCAAACAATTTGATTGGGGTAAAGTATATCCAGTAAATGGCAATATAACCACTATAGCTCTTTCACATTGTCCCACAAAAAGCCAGAGGGTTGGATTTGAGAAGCAAAGTGTGCATAGTCTTTTCACACTGTGTAAAAGCTCTATTCTGTTGCCCCAATGCTCTCAGCTACAGATTTTACAGCACCACTGGAGGTTGATGTAAATGTTACTGGAGCTGGAGCTCTCTTGGTTCAGGAAGAATGTCTTAATGTCTTATATACTCATATAAAAAGTTATCTGCTGACCAGTGTTATAGCTAAAATAAATAAATAAAATGCATCTAGCATGTCATTGTTTTGCTTATGTGTGTGTTTTTTTGTTTTTTTGTTTTTTTTTTTGCCTTTGTGTTGTAGGTACTGTCCCTGATTCTGCATTTCATTTGTGCACTATACAGCTGGTATGAATGTGGAATTCAGTGAATGAATTTGAACATCATCAGCTTAACTTCAAATTCATCTCTGCTACCCTTTATGTAACAAACTCTGACCATGACTACAGCCACTGTGCGCTAGTCACACACTGTTCTTTGGTTTAAATCCATGCTGTTTTTGTTTGTTTTTTTGCAGCATGTTTCACAACTTGAAAAACACAATCGCACATATACAGACCCAGTATTTAAATACATGAGTACTTAAATATAAGCTTTACATTTCCAGTTTATCAAACACCACTGAGCAGTCCTTACCTTTAAGTCTAACCTCTCTTCTTCCTTTCTAGTTCTGGCTTTCTTACCTTGCTCCATGTCTAAGTAAATTTAACTCTATTTCTTTTCTCTCCCTGTGAAATACATGTCCTGACACAAAAAAATTACACACTTATGCTCACTCTTCTTCTGCATGGCTAGCTAGATGCTGAAGTACCACAACTTATGGACACCCACAGTCATTCCAATGTAGTAGCAAAACAAACAAACAAAACAAATAAATAAAAACATGCCCACTTTAACCTCTGACTATGGCACACAATTTTGCCCCTTTCATCTGTTTTTATGTGACATCCTCTCGTGACTAATAAACAAACAAGATTGCCTTTCATGTGTTACTGCTTATTAAAAGCATTATTATTACGATTATTACTATTACTATTATTACCATTATTATTATTAAGCATTATTATTAAAATTATGTTTGTTCTTTCATTTTTGTATAAACCAATAACAGACAGAACAGTTATATTTAAAAAGCCTATTTCACTGATACACTTTGGTTGGTAACAATCTTTTAAAAAGACATCCGCTGGACGATGGTTTTAAGAAAAATTTATTTTGCCTTACGGCAAATCTGTGAAGGGTAAAGACCCCTCAAGGCCATAAACCCACCAGGAAAGTGCTGAAAAGCCTCGGTTTCCCGTAGACTACTACCCATCGAGAGGATTTTCCCCCTGCTGACTATTAGGAGGGATGCATGTTTAAGCCACCTTAGCACTGGCTTACCTTCCTTGCTGCATGTTTTGTTACATGCAATATTGAGCTTTTTACCCACTTCTTCTCTGCCGTGGCTTCTTCAGATATAGACTTAGCGTATAAAACAAAAACTCTATCACCATTTACAGAATGAAACCCAACTTATTACATCATATTCAATATTTTTTTTATTTGTAACCTTGTTGTAACCTATGTTGTAACCTGTTTATTAGTGTTTCCTGTTGATGAACTTTACATACATTCTAAGTTAAAAAGTTTTTAAAAAGGCAAAAAACGCTGCCATATGACAACAGCAGAACAGAGCACGGAGACAATGAATAACAGAATAAGTGATCTAATGTGGAAAATTGTTTTCAGTCCTAGGTTGAGGCGGAGCTTCTGTAATCTTTCCGAGGCCCACACACAGAAGCCAAAGCCCTGCCGTTACCATAGAAACGACTCGCGGAGTATGGGAGATGCCACGAGCGACTCGCAATTGGTCACCTCGGATCGTTGTTCCGTCCCAACCTCCCCTATGATTTGTTTCATGTATTGCCCGTCTTAGAAGCTGCAACATGATTGGCTACCTTCTACATTCGCGGCCCGCCTCTGTGAGTAAGCGCTCCCAGCTGCACACACGTCGGGAAGAGTCGTGCGGACGACGTTGTACATTAAAGCGAAAGCTTAGTTGTTTTCAGGAGTAAAAAAGTTAATCTGCGGTTGACTGTTTTTGGAGTAGTACGCTTACTTGGAAATTCACAAAGTGGTGGGAAAGTTGGGAGACATGTAGAGACTTTTTGATCGCCGGTATTGTAGCTTGACGATGGAGGAGCCAGCGATAAGGCAAGGATTAATGTTAGCCAAATTAACGCTTTTTGGGGAGGATATTTTTGTTTTGTTTACGTTGGGATAAAACTTACGTTTTAAAATGGCGAGTTAAGCTAAGAGTCTTGTTCCAAGAGTGCGGTGGTGTATGAGAAGTGCGTCTAAACGTGCCTGAGTGTAATAAAAATGCTGACATGAATCTTTGCAGAGAATTTGAGATGTCCCTGTCAGACGGTCCCTCTGACGACGACGACGAATTCCCGTCGACTTTACCCACAGATGGCAGCCACAGTGGGAGCATCCGCAAGGTCAGACACCCACACTCTTACATTCATTTCAAATAAAAAAAAAATACTGGATAAGTAAAATTAGAATACAGTCCACGAGATGATGCTGTGTGGCTTCACATGGGGATCTTATTGGACCTGTAATTAAAACTAAAGAACATGAAACCTGAATGTCATCGATAATCATGTAAATTGGCAAATGTAAACTTTAACTTAGGGAACAAAGAAAGTTAGCAGCAGGGATAATACCCACATTATTGGGAAAAAGAGCACATGTTTTCGCTGACCACATTTTCTGAGTTTTGACATAGTGACCATCCCAATACATCAGAGAAGGGCTGAACTGATCTAGCTCTATATTTACATATACCTTGGTTTCGTGTAGATGTTCACAGAGTGCTGATCGTATACCACTGTTAAATTATTAGTCTGTAATTTATTTATTTTTATGAGACTGTGTGACATCAGGATCCCCTGAAACATTGCTTTCCTGACATTGTTAAATAAAATGTAACAAATAAGTAAATCACAGAATATACATTTACCAAACTGTTAGTTATCACTTTTACCAATAAAAAAATAATAGATGATATATAATCTATGCATGCTGTATTAACAGCAGTGTGTAGTTACTTTGCTTACTGTATGTATATAATAGTGTGTTGTACCAAAAACCTCTTGGTGGTTGCTTTAGTCATTAGCTGGGTGCCACGGTTGCAAGTAGTGTACCTGGAGGATTGTGACATGTCTGCAAACAATTCCAAACTACTTGCCAAGTTGTCTGTGAAAAGCAAGAAGCAAAATGAGTGAGCATTTGCCTTCCAAAAAAATTGCAATTTTTAAAAATGTGTTTCTTTCAGCAGTCAGGCAGAAGTTTCACTGTTGAAGGCGAATGTTCTTTGCCTCCTGTTGGCAGTTTTTCACATTTTCACAAGTTTCTCTAACGCTTGGAGAGTAAACAGCAAGTGTTTACAGACAGTCAGCATCTTCCGTGCACCAGTCTGTTAGTGACCAAAGCAATCAGAAGTACGATTTTCAGTCTTTGTAACCTGCCCTGTCGTGGGAGATCAGTTCAGTTCACTGGAGGGTTACTTGATGTGCGCATGTTAAACAAACTCCTTTACTGGGAGGTAAAGAGATATATGAAGAAAAAGAGAGAGACAAACATAACAACTATATACTGTTGAGATTCCTGGAAGAGGGATAGAGAAGAAGATGGAAGGAGCAGTAGGGCATAAGAAAAAGGGAGTATTCAGCTTGTTTACAGTACAGCTCCGCCATCTGTCATGTAACTGTACATTTGTTTACCTCAGAGTGTGAAAGTGTGCTGTACTGTATGACACATGTCTGGTTTTAGTGAGCACACAAATTACCAGCTGTGAGGCAGTTCTTAAAGTATTGTGAGCAAATTGCCTCTGTTGAAGCAAGATTTTAAAAAGCTGTTAAATCTTCAAACACATGTACAGATCCTGTTAAAGTTTTTTATCTTCTGAGAGAATGTATGTCCTCTGCTTTGTTGTGGCACAGTATTATCATGTTAAGCAGTCACAATGACCTTCACGTGTTGTCACGTCCATCATCTCTATGCTATACTGGGTTTGTAGTGCGAAGTAATTCTTTCAGACTGCTCTCCACTGGCAGTAATGACATGCCATGGTGCCATGGTAAAACTGGGGTTAGTGTCATGTGAAAACAGGAAGGCTTAAAAAAAGTAATTTCTCACTGCGCCGCAGTCTGTTTGAGATTTATTTTCGATATATCAAATCTTATCCCCACTGTGGCTGTGTCTCTTACGGTTTCTTTTTTTTTTTGGACAGGATAATTTCCATCGGGGAAAACATTAGTTAGCTGGTTGTAAGTCTGCCAGCTGCTTCCAGTACTTCTTACTCAGATCATACAGCATGAAGTAATGTTGTCACATTTGCACAGCTGTTCTGTGTTTTCTTGGGCAGACTGCCAAAATATATTAACAGCCACCAAGTATATTTGGTAGTCTAGTGTAGCTGTCTTTTTTTTAAGTTTTAGGTTTTTCAGCAGCTTCCATGATGGATTTACTGGTACTACATCAGTTTGCTCCGGTTTTGCAAATTCATTAACTCAACCAGCCCTGACCCTTCCACTTTGTGTTTCTCTAAGGCTCGATATCATTCAGCTTCCTCTCCAGACTCCAGTGTTTCTCATACAGGGACTTGATAACGATATAAGTGGAAGTTCACATGCCCTTACCATCGTGTTTCTTTACAGTCTGGTCCACTTGCCAGTTTCTTTTGTTGCTATCTTTGATATTAGTCAGCTGCTTGAGTTTCTCATCCTGTAGTCAACTGGATGGTTTTAAACTGGTGTCTGGAAGTATCTGTGTTGTTCTTAGAGCAGCAGTCCCCAACTTTTTTGCGCCACGGACCGGTTTATGTCCGACAATATTTTCATGGACCGGCCTTTAAGGTGTCGCGGATAAATATAACAAAAATAAAACCAGTACTGGTACCAAAAAAATAGAAGATTTAATCATAAAACATAATTGAAAGACCCAGGGAAACCGAGTTACCGATAAAAACGATAACCCCATAACCTTTACACCCTTATAACATACAGCATCATTTACGCTATTGCTTGGAAAAGGGTTTGCTTTCTTGCCGGTGAGTAGATTAATTAAGATAGTCTAATTCTGTGGGAAATGCAACTTTTGTAGTTGGTCATTCAGTAATTCAGTAATTCTTTTACCTCCTCCATTTCTTTATTTCATCTGCAGGGCTGTGATCCTTTGGCTCAGACTCAGCGCAGTAAGCTGCAGCATCGACGGGCTCGCATCAACCAGCAGATCAACAAGGAGATGCGTATGAGAACTGGAGCGGAGAACCTGTTCAGGTGAGACATTGCGACGGATCAGAACATTGCACGCACAATTCTTATTTTATTTTTAATTACTTTTCTGTTGTAATGTTACACGAGGGCAGCACGGTGGTGCAGTGGTTAGCACTGCTGCCTCACAGCAAGAAGGACCTGAGTTTGAATCTATCGTGTGTGTGGAGTTTGCATGTTCTCTCCAGGAACTTTAGCTTACTCCCATAGGTAGGGGTGGTTGCAACCTGATATCACAATAGAACTTGAAATAGACACAGCAGTCCACGGTGTCCATTTCACGTACATGCGCACAGAAGTTGCAGTAACGGCAGAGGAAGATATTTTATTTCAAGCCAACATGAACATAATCGTGGAAAAGCATTTTAACAGACATTATTAACATTAACAGTTATATGTATATACATATTAGCTGCCTAGCTTAATCAATTTTGATGATTAAGGACCCTGGAATGTACTTCATACATTTTTCTCACTACCGAATTCGTGGCTTTAAATAGATTATTTCCTCCTTCTAGTAATGCAACATCTGCATGCGTGTCTGTTTCACAGTTTGGAGAGGCAAAAATGGACACGAATCTTCTTGGAAATAAGTGATGCAGTGCTGTAGTGTTGAGCTGCTTTTCCAATCCCATGGGTAAAAAATAGTGAAGCTTTGTGTTTGTCAGCTGTATCACAGTTGCTTTAAATATAATGTATATTCACTCATCACACAGCAACTTTTTCTGTTTGATTTTGTGAGAAATGCCATTCAGGTGCCATCTGTGTTGTCGTCTTTGTTAGTTGCCTCACATTTTTGGTTCAGTCGGTTGATGGGAAAAGGTCAGAGATCACTCCCATCCTAAAGAAACACACACACCAGCACCACCCAGTTTTACAGCTCTGTTTGTGTTCACTGTGTGTGAATATGGCTGTTTATGTGCTTGTGCTGGTTTATCTCCTCCCTGTTGTGCAAATATTTGCTTTTTTTGTATTAATGCTTTTTTCAAACAAAACAGTGAGTGAACACTGCATACTTTGGCAGCATGAGCACCACTGAAGCTAATCTCCCAACTCTCTGAACTGCTGGCCCTGTGTCTTGAAGCAGCCAGTTGTCATTCACACAAACCAGAGAGTTTTACTGGTGAGGAAAGTGAACGAAGTTAAAAATGAAATGTTCACATAGCATCAAGGTCTTGTCTCCGAGGACATTGGCATCATCTTTGTCCAGTGTCTCTCCATGGCTCTCCTCTATATTCTGTCTCCTCAACTCATTCTCAACACGTCCATGTTTATTGCCCACTCAGAGGTAAATTAGTACAGAGCCTCAGAGTATATGCATGAAGTATGTGGATACATTTGCTCTAAACCTCTGCCGTGGCAGTTTTAGAATGTTTAAAGTATGAGCAGACCGCTGTGCAAAAGTCTCTGGAAAGACATGGGACATGCTGCTGCTCCAGGACTATTCGGGAGGAGTAGGAGGAGCCACTTAATTAAAGCAAAGAGCTCCTTTCTGCTTCCTCAGTGGTGCCGCATTAAAATCTAATCTAATCAAAATAACCATGTTTTTAATTTAAGACAGACACTGTTGTCTCAGGACTTGTTTTTGCAACAACTGGTAAAGTTGAAAAAAAGCTTTCTTCTTTCTTTTTTATTTACTCTGTACTCTGTATTATTTTATTGTATTATTACGATGCTTCAAAATGCTCCCATAAGTTTAGTTAGTGTAGAAAACCACAGCTGGTATGAGATTAATAAATTACTCTTTTGATGCCCTATCTGTCGTTCTATTTGCAAATTCTTATTTCATAGTCAAGCCAGTTTGAGTGGCCTGACTGCAGTGGCTGTTGCTGTTTTGTTTTCTAAATGTTTCAAATGATGAAACAGTCCTTAAAGTAATTACTGTGTAACAGGGTGTTAATTTATTTTTATTTGTCTTTTCAATGTTTCCCTAGCTCCACATTTGACCTATTTAGGCTCTTATCCCGAAAGGTGATGACTCAGTTTACTGGATATAAAACAAGCACTCTCTCCCGTTCTATTGGGACGCCCGGTCACATAGACAAAGACCCCCACACAACCCGTCAGCCTGTAATCAGCTAGCTTTGTGTCTGCCCCCGTCCTGTTCCCATGCAGAGATTCCCAGCGGTGCTCTGGCAAGCTCATCCCCCACTTATTTGTCTGGTGCTGTCAGACCTTTTTTTTTTCTGTCCTTCTTTTTCCAGTCAAGTGGAACACATAGACACATGAACACACACATACACAAAAACATGTAGCTTTCACTTGCACTTCACTTGTTGTGAAACTGTTGTGGAACTGTGTCATGGTATTAGTGCTGGTGTGTGGGAGTCGATGTTTGTGTGTGTTTGTATGTAGGGGGGTTTGGGATGCTAATTAAATACAGGGGAGGGGGTGTCACTAATCAGGGTTTGTGATTGGCTAATGAAGACGTCATGTTTTGTGCTGCATGTAGGAGCTCAGCTGAGGGGCTGTAATGTTGTTTAAACATCATCCCAGTGACAGGGGTCCATGCAGACCCCAGAGGTCTGCAAAATATCTCTGCATGTGAGATATTTTTCTTATCTCACAGGTGCTTTATATAATTTATTTCATTTATTTATTTAGAAAGAGGGGCAATAGATATTAATGAACATTTAAACAAATGTAAATATGCCAGATTATAGCCTTGTGCTAATTTCCATCTGCAGACCCTCTGGCAGGTTGGTGTTAAACACAAGTTAGTAAAAACATACAGAGACACTATTTACAGGTCATGTGACAAGGACTATTGCTCAGTTTTTTAATGACTTTGTCGATCAGTTTGTTCTTAATGATATCAAAACATTGTTTTCTGTTTCTGCTTTGGTTAGTGCTTTTAAAATAATTAAAATGTGTTATGGCGACAGGAAAAAAAACTTCTAACATTTAAACTTCTCTGATTCTTCATCTCATAAGCAAGAAATACTTGTGTTACCCTTCCGGAGCTGCAGCATGTTGTGTGTGTAAGTGGATGTGTGTGAAGGGGATATTTGGCAGCCTTTTTAATGCTGACTAATCAGATTGGCCCTGGCTTGATCCTACATATCGGCGTTTGTGTGTGTGAGACTGGGAGAGGCAGTGACAGATGAGGAGAGAGGTGAAGCTGAAGTGGTCTAACTGGAAAGCTTAACCTGATTTAAAAAGTCCTCAAAAGTGAGCTTCAGTTGTGTGTTTGAACTGAGATTGGTCATGTGTTAAAGGATAACATGGAAAAAATGCCACAAATTTTTCAAATTCAAAGTGATGTGAGTGTTCTGGTAACAGGTATATGCAACTGAAGCTGAAGTGCTATTTCAAGATAAACACTCAAACATATGTTTTTTTTTTAGCTCTTTACCGCTCAGCCATAAAAGGCTGATGGGGTGTTGTAGTCATCCCTCCAGATGGGCAGCTGGGCAGGCTGGACACCTAAGTTTGTGATAACTCAAGAAGGAAGTCACCTAGGATTTTCAAATGCCATAGGTGCATCTACCAAAAACCTCGGATGAGTTTGAGTCTTAGTGACCTCAACCTAAAGGTCAAAGGTGAGGGGTAGTTTTCTGAAAAGCTTGTGAATGTGATAACTCAACAACAAGGCGACGTAGGAGCTACAAATTGATATCATCGATGTATCTCCTAGAAATATCTGAGGATTTTGAATCCTCAAAGTCGAGGTCAGAGGTTTATTTTTCTGAATTTTTTTTGAATATGATAACTCCAGAATGCGACAGTGTATTCATATTCATACCACAGGTGCATCTACTGAAAATCTTGGATGAGTTCGAATCTCAGTGACCTCACTCTCAAAGTCAGAGTAAGTTTTCTGAAAGTCTTGTGAAATCGATAACTTGAAAACAAGGCGACGTGGAGTTTGTAGAAACAAAACTGACACCAGATTTCCCGCTAAAACAAGATACAGAATAGATGGGGTGGATAGATGGGCCAGAGGAAATGTAAGTAAATTTGATGTTGCAGGCCTTTATTTTTTCAGTTCATCTAAACTCAACCATTTCTTCTACATTTCTGTGAATTTGACACAGTGCCCATTTTGATGCATTTCTCTCCTTCATGGATAGAATGTCTTTATGACTGCAAAGTCCCAATAATTTTGTGCACTGTTTAGGACCAATAATGGAGGAATTCTCTACCACTTTTCTAAACAACAACATTGTAAACTAGAGATGCTTCAGATTTCTGGGAACATTGTGTACCCCATAGAAGTATGAGCTGGCATTAGTCATCGACCCTCTCATTGTTTTTGGGGGGTGAACCGGAGAAAGTGGTTGACAGAGGGAGGAGAAGGTGGAGAGAGCTGCATAAATTAAAGAGAGGCTTTTTTTTGCCTTCACCCCATCCTGAATTTATGTTCTCAGAAAAGTTTGCTGCATCCACTAATACTGAATGAAAGTAGCAAGTCAGTTTTTAGCTGTGTTGTTCTAATTGTGATACTGGGCTCTACGACAAAGCAGATTAGGAATCAGCCCAAGTACTGTTTTTAGAAAGCCCACAAAGAAGTATTGAGAACTGAAAAACAAAACAAAACACCTGGACGTCTTTGTGTTTTATTCTGCAGGGCGACAACCAACAACAAGGTGAAGGAGACGGTGGCTCTAGAGCTCAGCTTTGTCAACTCCAACCTGCAGCTGCTCAAAGAGGAGCTGGAGGAACTTAACAGCAGCATGGACGTCTACCAGACAGACAGGTGCACAAATGCATGCGTATTTGTCCCATTAATTCCAGGCCGTGCTTATTAGACTAATGATCATTATAATTGGGGAAAACAAGCATCCATTATAGTTTTGTAGTGACGCTGGCACTGGGTGTATAACCTCCTTGTACTTGGATATTTGTGATGACCAGTCCTTAGAAATGTTATCTTTGTTTTTTAATAATAGGATGGGGTTTAAGTCAAAGTTGGGTTTCAGTCACATTTATTTAAACAGACTAAAGGAAAAAAGCATCCACATGTGTGTCATGCATTCTGTCACAGCCATAAGATTTTTGCCTCCACGGCTCCGTATCGTGTGAGGGAAAAATCCCCTGATTAGAGTATAGTCAATAACCCTGTGGTGGCAGTGTGCACATTTGTTGTTATTGTGAATGGCAGTAGGTAACTGTGGGGGGTGACAGGCTTACTGCTTGGCTTTAGCTTTTCTGATTAGCAGGATGAAGCACTGAGAATAGTGCTCGCTGGTTTTGAAAACAAGCAGATGGCAGCAGCAGTCATTGCCGAAACCTACACTACCTCTGTTAATTTCTTTTTGTAGTGAGGCTGTCAATGTTCCAATGATCCCACTTGGCTTAAAAGAAACCAAAGAGGTGGATGTCACTGTTGCTATCAAGGTGAAGTCAGCATCTATCTACCTCCTTCTCTTTATTTATCCAGTTTGTTGTTCTTTTCAAGAAAAACTTGTGTTTGAGTAAAAGATTATTGCAATAAATGTATCCTAATAAAAGTTACTGAATCAATGTTTTTAAGCTTATTTTACAAGCAGTGTTTATATTTTTATGCTAATTTACATTAGTTGGCCTGACTTCTTTTCATTACTTGTTCATTACTAAACATTTGACACAGATGGGTAGTTTGATGAAATATCATATTTTTGTGCTTATTTGCTTTCCTTTTTCCAGATAGTATGGAAGAATAACCAAAATCATCTTCATGTGGACACGTGAAGATAATTCTTTTGTCACCGTGTCTCTGTCTGCCTTCACAGGACTTCATATGTGAGCACTACGGGGAGGACAGCTTTCTCTATGACAAGGAAATCAAAGAGCTTATGGAACTTAGACAGGTTAATAAATTCACCCATACAGTTTGATCCAGAGTAAACATTCTGCTCATCATGGGTAGAAAAACAAGTGGAATGAAAAGTATTGATTTATTTAAAGTTGATGTCTCTTTTAGGCTGTCTGTAGCTGACATTAAATGAGTGTTAACATTTAGTTTATTGATTATTCAATCAGGCCATGCGTACACCCAGTCGAAACCAGGCCGGTCTGGAGCTGCTAATGGAGTACTACAATCAGCTGTACTACCTGGATCAACGCTTCTTCTCTGCTCAGAAGAATCTGGGTGTTCATTTCCACTGGTATTATATGATAGCATAATTTAAATACTGAAGGGTTATCATAATCATTAACATGCATTTTACAGTATGTGCAATATGCAGTAAAATAAAAATGGGCAAAGGAACAGTTTTTTAAATGTGCACTTTAGCCGTGTTGTTACTACATCCTGGTGCCTTACTGCTGCTCTCTCTTTCAGGAGAAAATCGAAGCATTCAATAGTTGTTTTCCAGGGACAGATTTATGTAATGTGACTATAAAACCATTTTTCCAGAATTAAAATCTCATTTATGTTTCTAAGTGGTTGGCTACAAATTTTAGTTGAGCTTGAAGGTGCTAATTATGAAGCAGAGCATGGATGGCAGTGTCTCATTCCATGACTGTAAAAAAAAAAAACTTAAGCTTAATAGAAACTTTTGTTCCAGCAGCTTAAACTCTGGAGGGGCTTTGCTCATTGGTGGTTCCCTTTTCGTTTGTCATTCAGGTATGACTCTTTGACTGGCGTTCCATCGTGTCAGCGTGCGCTGGCCTTCGAGAAGGGAAGTGTGTTGTTCAACATCGGAGCCCTGTACACGCAGATCGGAGCACGACAGGACCGCTCTGCAACAGCTGGCATAGACCGAGCTATAGATGCTTTTCAGCGTGCTGCAGGTAGCACAATGGCAAAATCATACATCAAAATACTTGATTTCTCGTTTTGTGAGCCTTCAAATACGAGGGGCTTGTTTTTTACACAAAACAGCACAAGGCAATATAGTCCTAGTGCTGGTCCCAAGTCCAGATAAATAGGGAGGGTTGCATCAGGAAGTGCAGCTGATGTAAAATCTTGACCAGATCAAAGATGCAGATCATAAAAAATGAATTTTTCATTCTGAATTTGTCGGGTCTGGGTTAACAATGACTGCATACTAACCCTTATGCCGCATGTGCAAACTGCAAGATAAAGGAGACTGCAAGGCAGTGTTCTGTAGATTGTAGCTAAGCATGAGCAGAGAGGGATAAAGGTGGTGAGCCATACAGTAGGGCAAAAAAGTATTTAGTCAGCCACCGATTGTGCAAGTTCCCCCACTTAAAATGATGACAGAGGTCAGTAATTTGCACCAGAGGTACACTTCAACTGTGAGAGACAGAATGTGAAAAAAAAATCCATGAATTCACATGGTAGGATTTGTAAAGAATTTATTCGTAAATTAGGGTGGAAAATAAGTATTTGGTCACCTCAAACAAGGAAAATCTCTGGCTCTCACAGACCTGTAACGTCTTCTGTAAGAAGCTTTTCTGTCCCCCACTCGTTACCTGTATGAATGGCACCTGTTTGAACTCATCATCTGTATAAAAGACACCTGTCCACAGCCTCAAACAGTCAGACTCCAAACGCCGCCATGGCCAAGACCAAAGAGCTTTCGAAGGACACCAGGAAAAGTATTGTAGACCTGCACCAGACTGGGAAGAGTGAATCTACAATAGGCAAGCAGCTTGGTGTGAAAAAATCAACTGTGGGAGCAATCATCAGAAAATGGAAGACATACAAGACCACTGATAATCTCCCTCCATCTGGGGCTCCACGCAAGATCTCATCCCGTGGGGTCAAAATGATCATGAGAACGGTGAGCAAAGATCCCAGAACCACACGGGGGGACCTGGTGAATGACCTGCAGAGAGCTGGGACCACAGTAACAAAGGTCACCATCAGTAACACACTACAACGGCAGGGAATCAAATCCCGCAGTGCCAGACGTGTTCCGCTGCTGAAGCCAGTGCATGTCCAGGCCCGTCTGAAGTTTGCCAGAGAGCACATGGATGATACAGCAGAGGATTGGGAGAATGTCATGTGGTCAGATGAAACCAAAGTAGAACTTTTTGGTATAAACTCAACTCGTCGTGTTTGGAGGAAGAAGAATACTGAGTTGCATCCCAAGAACACCATACCTACTGTGAAGCATGGGGGTGGAAACATCATGCTATGGGGCTGTTTTTCTGCCAAGGGGACAGGACGACTGATCCGTGTTAAGGACAGAATGAATGGGGCCATGTATCGTGAGATTTTGAGCCAGAACCTCCTTCCATCAGTGAGAACTTTGAAGATGAAACGAGGCTGGGTCTTCCAACATGACAATGATCCAAAACACACCGCCCGGGCAACAAAGGAGTGGCTCCGTAAGAAGCATTTGAAAGTCCTGGAGTGGCCTAGCCAGTCTCCAGACCTCAACCCCATAGAAAATCTGTGGCGGGAGTTGAAAGTCCGTGTTGCTCGGCAACAGCCCCAAAACATCACTGCTCTCGAGAAGATCTGCATGGAGGAATGGGCCAAAATACCAGCTACTGTGTGTGCAAACCTGGTAAAGACCTATAGTAAACGTTTGACCTCTGTTATTGCCAACAAAGGTTATGTTACAAAGTATTGAGTTGTATTTTTGTTATTGACCAAATACTTATTTTCCACCCTGATTTACGAATAAATTCTTTACAAATCCTACCATGTGGATTCATGGATTTTTTTTTTCACATTCTGTCTCTCACAGTTGAAGTGTACCTCTGGTGCAAATTACTGACCTCTGTCATCATTTTAGGTGGGGCAACTTGCACAATCGGTGGCTGACTAAATACTTTTTTGCCCCACTGTACATGAAGCTAAGGGAAAGAGTTGTGGAAGCTAGGTTAAGAAGAGGTTTGATCAGCGAGCAGCAGTCTGGCTTCGTGGCAAGAACTACACATGCAATGTTTGCTTTGAGAGTATTGATGGAGGTCAGAAAGAGCTTCACTGTTGTCTTTTTGAATCTAGAGAACGCATGTGTTAGGGTACCAAGAATAGGAAATATTGATATTGCATGAGTAAGTCAGGAGTGACAGAGAAGAATGCAACATGTAAAGAGGAGGGATAGTGGATATATTGTGTAAAGGATGTTGAAGATGAAGCTTCCAGGCAGAAGGAAAAGAAGAAGACCTCAGAGGAGCAAAGGAGGACGTGCAGAGGGTTGCTGTGACAGAAGACAATGCTAGGGATAGGGCGAGATAGAGGCAGATGATTCACTGTGGCAATCCCTAAAAGGAGCAGCCAAAACAAGAAGATTGCCATTAATATAACAGATTTTGTTGTTGTTTATAATCAGCTATTGATGATTTTGAGGTACCCAATCCTGTAAATTTAAAGCTTTTGTTCAGTTGTTTTTATTATATACTTTTGATATAATAAACATTGATATCAGGATGTTTGAATTCACATGGCTAATTGGTAATTAATTTATTTTTTAATGTGTAGGTGCATTTAATTATCTTAAAGAGAATTTTTCCAACGCTCCAAGTCTGGACATGAGTAGTCCATCACTCTGCATGTTGGTGCGGCTCATGCTTGCCCAGGTACAGGAGTGTGTGTTTGAGCGCATCACCCTGACCACACAGGACACGCACTTTACCTCCCAGCTCCGGCTGGCACAGGAGGCTGCACGGGTGAGTAAATACATATGTGCTTTGTTTGTGTTATTACCCTTAATGCCCTATGTTTAACTGTATGCATGTGTGTTTTTTGTAGGTGTCAGATGTTTACTTGTTAGTGCAGCAGACTATGACACAGCCTTTGATGAAGGACTACGTGCCATTTTCATGGGTGTCCATGGTTCAGGTAAAATCTGAACACTTCCGCGCTCTCTCCCACTACTACGCTGCTGTTGCACTCTGCGACCACATGTGTAAGTACAAAATTTACTCACATGTTCATTAGGGAGAGTTCATACTTCTTGTTTTGTAGATAACCTTCTGCCTTGGCTATATTTAATTTTGAATTAAAGCAGTACACTTGTGTCTTTAAAAAGTCTTAAAATCAAGTTGAAGCTTGTTACATACGTAAGACACATTTTGCTGCTAATTTATAAACAGACTGTAATGTAATATTTTTTATCAAAGACTGACATTCTTGGTGGTGTGAGAGTGGTGTCAGACTGATCCAGCGGGCAGTGTGCGACGTTATCTTGTCTGTGCTTGTCATCTTGTCAGCAGTCTGTTAATGCCTAATGAGGCAAATTCATCAACAAAGCTGTTTTCCTCTGTCACCTATGGAGTACACCTCTGTCCTGTGTATCACCTATGCAGCATCAAAAGCACTGTGTTTTGAAGAAGAAAACTGACATTTCTAGTGATTTACCCAATAAACCTAACTATTGTATTCTTTTCCAGAGATAATGCTCACCTAATTAGCATTTCTAAACAGATCTTAGCTGTATATATTTTTCCATAGTGTTGGCAGGAGGGGAGGAAGAGGAGGAGGAAGCTGAGAAGGCCTTCCTTCAGTGCCATGCCAGTGTTCCTGCTGGGCCACAACTCAGCCAGGTTCTTCAAGATCCTGAAAAAAGACGAAAACTTGGTGAGTTTGTATTCATCACGTAGCTGCTATGAGCTGCGTTGTGCAAGCATCTTGAAAATGAACCAAAATGCTCATGTTATAACTTGAATAGTTATATTCCCATTCTTTGAAACCTTTATTTTTTTAATAATAATTTCTGCTTACATGAAGGTAAGGCCCACCTGCGGCGTGCTGTAATCAGACATGAGGAGGCCATGCGTGTCCACAGTCTGTGCAAGATCCTGAGAAAGATGGATATCCTGCAGGATGTGCTCTCTGTCACACACAAACGTTCCCTGGACAAATACTCAGAGCTCGACCGAGAGGACGACTTTGATGAAATTGCAGAGGCCCCAGAGATACAGTGTGAGTGTCACGTATAATCGTAAAGTCAGTGATTACATTTTCTGTTTGATTAAATCATAGTGACTAACTGGCTTCTTTACCAGCTCATACCCACCAGAAACCAGACGTCATTCCACCCAACTTCTCCACAGTCAAGGTTACTGATATCTTCCAAAGACTGGTAAGTCCCACAGGGAAGAAATAATACACACTTGGCAGATACCTACCCAGGTTAGGTAACCATTAAAATTGTTTCCTGTTCTTATGCTCTAGGGTCCACTGTCAGTGTTCTGTGCGAGGGCTCGCTGGGGCCCGATGCGTGTGATCTGCCTGAATAAGAGAGAAGGAGGACTGGGGCTCACGCTCAGAGGAGACTCTCCTGTCCTGGTGGCTGGAGTGGTGCCTGGAGGCTGGGCAGAGGTGAGATATACCCTGCACATCTAGAGAAGATTCTGTGAGAAGAAAAGATCTTCTCTTGTATTCTTGTAGTCTTATTTCTATTCTATTTTTATCCTCTCAAAAGGAATTGATTTGCAGTTTGATTCTAAGATTTAAATATTTTAAGACCTGCTTTCCTGTCTACTTATTGTATTATTATGGGGTCTACCTTACAATATAAAGTGCCTTGAGGTGACTGTTGTGATTTGGCGCTGCATAAATACAGTTGAATTGAACTTGATTAAGTAGTTAACTGCAAAAAAGAGCCATTCATTTGTTATTTAGAAAAGAGTTGTGATGGACATGAAGGAGACAAAATGCAATACACTTCCTTCTTTTGTCTCCTTCTTCATTGTGGGAATATATTGCGGGCCTGCATACTTGCATGAAAAAAATGAGGTCAAAACATGTAATTAAGATGAACTAATGATGTTACATGATGTGTTCAGGAGGCTGGACTGAGGGAAGGAGACTACATAGTAGCAGTAGATGGAAAGGACTGTAAGTGGGCCAAACATGGTGAGGTGGTCCACATGCTGAAGAGCTGCAGTGACAGAGGGGTGGAGATCAGTGTGGTCACATTACACTCACATGATACACAGGTAAATATGTGTATGAGCTATGTAGGGTATTCATAAGCATGTAGATTTCAGATAACTTCCTTCGTAGAGACGTAGAGAACAATAAATTGTTGCAAAGCTTTTTGGTGGCATTTATTTTTTGTTGTTTTCCATGGATGTCTAGCCCTTTTCCAGCATAAGCAGCATGAAAAGGCCGTGCTCAGTGACCTTTTTTCAGAATTTACCCTTCTGTCTCTCTGATGGATGCTTTTTACCCCTCACCTGTAAAATGCTGAAACAAGGGAATATGAGTGTTTGTCATTTGATTACATTTGAGCCATCTTTATACTAACCTAGTATTAGCCTGAAGGCTCAGGTCAATGCAATACTTTATTTTCAAACCTTTGAATCAAAACTGAAAGTCTCTTCTTTGATTCCTTAAATTGTGGAAATATCTGTGGGGTTTGGCTGCTGTTTCAGTGGTTGTGTACCTGTGTGTATGCTTTTTTGTTTCTTAGCAGGTGGAGAGGAGGGCAGTTATGCTGTCGCTGTGCAGCGACAAAGAAAACACTCGGCATCGTCTGCTGTCTGGGGCTAAAGGCCAGAGCTCCGCCTCTTTGCTGAACTGGAACAGGAAGAAAAAGAGGGAAGGCAGCACGATCACAAAAAGACTTGGAAGCGCTTTCAGTTTGTCGTTCGGAAGCATCCGAGACACTGAGGCCATGTACTAAGAGACGACTTCAGAAGAATCACTCAGGGAATAGCAGCGGAGCACACGGTACAAGTACAGCAGACACAAAGAAACAGCCTCTCCTGAGTTGAGGAGGTAGGTGATGATGCAAAGCTGGGACAAAGGAAAAGAAAAAACATGTATAGTCAAGGAACACGTGCTGTGCCAGGTTCTTCTTGCACACTCCAGCATATCTGACATCTTCGTCAGTTAATCATTGAAATGTGATGTTTATTACTTTTACCCATTGTACAAAAGTGAATTTGAAGTATCACAGAATTGTGTCCTGGCATCTTTCTAACAGAGACTGCGCAGTAGGGAAGTCGATAGTGGAAATATGTCTGTAATTTCTCACCTGAAGTCACTACTATGAAGGATCTGTTTGCAAATGAGCAGCACAATATGGCACTGCCCACATCCAAGATACCATGGCTTCACTTTTTGGGACTGTCTACATTGTACAGGCCTTGAACAGTGTCCCCAGTTCCTACACTGGGGTAACCTGACTTTGAATTTAAATTGCATGTTTAGGAAGAATGTGGTGGCAATGTATATAAAGTCAGTAAGTGTGTGAGTAAATAGATGCAAATTTTCCACAGGGCCTAGCAAAGTTACATTTGTAGAATTTCAATGAGCTTTATGTCATATAAGTGCAGTAGCTACAAAAATAAAAGCACAAAAGTATAAAGGGAGCAAAATAACAGAACTGAGGCTTCTTCTTAATTAATTTCAAGGCTTTACAAACATACATGCTTGCTGTGTTGAAGCTGACAGCTGTACAGTACCCTTCTTTATGGACACACTTTAAGTGTTCAAGCACTGTACAATTCTGCCTGATACAGCTGGCAAAGTTATTTGGTAAGAATAAAGAAAAAAAAAAAACAGCTTCTGTCAGAGTGTAGTGGTTTACACAAATTACTTTGGGGTTGCGTCAGAAGAGATATCTGGTGTAAAAACCTGCCAATGTGGTGCTACCCACTGTGATGATCCCTTGTAAATACAGCTGAAAGTAGCTTCTCTAAATGTTAATAATCGTTGAAGAAGATAGAGCAGAATTAGCAAGGAAGCACAAAATTTCTTGTACTGTATTCTTGATGGGACCGAATAGACCAGCAGTCACCTGTGATTAACCACTGAAGGCCTCCAACGGTTAATCTGTTCACTTCTGACAGAAAGCACATTCAGTTTTTAATAGATTAGGATTATTTCAGACAGTCAGTTCAACCTGGATTTATTACTAAAAGTGTCATGTTGGAATTAATCCTTAGATCATTTTTTTATGTTTAGTTTTATCATTTCTAGGTGACTAAAGCACTTGAACTTTGCTCTGTTTTCTAATGTAGTTTTAGTATTTTGAATGCACTGTGACAAATATCTTGTAAATGTAGTTTCAGGTTTTACAATAATGCCTATGATGTACTCACATTGAGAGGATGTGTGTTTGGATGTCAAATGTGATAGAGAGCGATCATGTAGGAAAAGCATGACATGAGGTGTGATTACATCAAAGTCCACTGTGTTTAACAATGTCCAGCCACTGTACTGTATGTTAGAAACAGCCAATGTTGCATCTGTAGTTGTAAGAGCTGTATTGAGAAAATGTTTCTTTCTTTAAATCAATGCTGTTTGAACTTTTTGTAAAATTTTGATACAACTTGAAGTAGCATTTTGTTCCAGCTTAAAATGAATGTTATTTGAGTTTGTCGTGTTCACTGTGACATGACGGTCCATAGTCATGAGTGTGGAAAGCATGAGGGGACAAGAGCAAAAATTAGTGTTTATCTGAGTCTTGTTTCGTCTAGAAAATCTTAAATATAGTTTTAAAAGGTCTGACAACTTCTTTCACAATGATGATATTCACATTCCTTTGGAAATTAGCAACTTTTGTGCCACTTTTGACAGTAAGAAGACTATTCGAGATGCGATACCATGATTCGTGCATCCACCAGAGTATGAATGTTAGATAGAAAGAAAAATACTTAAGCATAGAAAAAATTGCTTGTATGAATAGACATGAACGAGGTACGTTGTATAAAGCACTTTGATTGCTCAGCTATAGTAGAAAAGCACTATATAACAACCAGTCCATTTAACATTTACTTTTCTCCACTTGTGTTAGCACAGAGATGCTAATTTCTTTCCTCTGTTCACTAACATCAACTACTCCAGTTTCTGGAACTGAGATAACAGTTTCATTTTCTCCATCCTGTGTTTGAACATTCTTGATAACCTGTTTTTGACCCGAGGCTGCCAGATAATCTTTCCTCCATCCTGCTTTTGAAACATTTTTTAATTCCCTGTTGAGACACTGAGTTACCAAATATGCTTCTCTACATCCTATTTTTTCCATTACATTTCAGTTCACATTGTCAGCAGGTTTCCAGATACACTTTCCCTATTCTACTTGTTATATTTGTCTGCTTAATTTGTATTTGTTGAGCATTCTCCTGTACTGTGTTTAGCCCCAATAAAATTTAGCAATTACATGTTATGAAATATAGCATGTCTGTCTTCTGAGACATGCAGCTTGTGGGGATAGGTTAATTGGATAATCCAAATTGCCACTAGGTGTGAATGTGCGAGTGAATGTGAGTGCGAATGGTTGTCTGTCCCTGTGTGTTGGCCCTGCGACAGACTGGCGACCTGTCCAGGGTGTACCCCGCCTCTCGCCCTATGACAGCTGGGATAGGCTCCAGCACCCCCCCGTGACCCTGAAAAGGATAAGCGGAAGTGAATGGATGGATGGATGGATGGATGTATGGGAAATATACTCACACCCCTTATCAGTTCAGGTGCTGTAGGAAACTGGTTCAAATGAAAGAACGTTGCTACAATCCAGCACCTGATTTCAGCTCTCTGTTTTCACAGCTTAAGTAAGGCCAGTGTACATCTAGGCCATGATTTTCTTCCATCTTCCTTCACTCGAAAGCTAAATCTTTGTCAGAAAGTATTACTCAGTGGTCTTATCATTGCATTTCCGTTCTCTGCAAGCATTGTTGCATGCAGTTATGTGGTCAGATGTGTTTGATCAGTAGTGCTCTGACTACAAATGGAAACCAGATGGGATTTTCTGCAGTATGAGATCTTGTTCCTTTCCTTCAGATTACACATTTATATGCAGGAAATGCAGATTGCTCCTCAAGCAGTCTACCTATTGTTGATGAACTGCTGCTGCACGGCTTTGGTTTACTTGCACACAATGTTGATAAGTTAAACTTCTGATGCTTTCAAATCCATAACACCCTGTTTCTTAGGGATCAAGCCATTTCAGACAGAAACCACTGAGAAACGTGACCACACACATCTCCACAGTTGCCCAACAGCACAATTACGTTGACACCCTTTGCCAGCTTCAATGGCAGTTTTTAGGGCCAGCTGCACTTTCAGCAAAACACTTAGCACTGCACAAATACCAATCCAGCCAGTTTTATGGCAGAATGCGGTTCTACACCAAACGACCCAAGTTCAGTCAGAAAAGTTTCTTCTAGCCAACATCAGCTGTTTTCAAATTTGTTCGGTAGTAATAGTGGCTCATCAAGAGATCCATTTTCATTCACGTAGACAACCCAACCTTGTTTGACATAACCATCTTAGACAGAAGCAACTGCTGTCTTTGACTTAACATGACTAGATTTAGAAATTTGGTTCATTTCATCCCAAACCTGCTTTTCTGAATTTTCAGTCACTCCCTATTATGTGAATTAAAATGTGTACCATCAAAGTGTCACTACTCATTACAAGCCTTCAACATTAGATTCATTTCTCTCACTGTCTACATTTAACTTCCGATCCCCGATCCTAACACGTCATTAGCATTTAGTCGGTATACAATCACAGCCACCCCGTGCAAATCCATTCTGCTTTCTTTGGGGATCTGCCAGGGCCAGAAGCCACTGCTGACTGTTGAAGAGACGCTGGCCTAACTTGTTTCGTTTGGAGTTAGTAAAAGTTGAGATTAAGTTAATAGAAATTCATTTTTTTCCTTGTCTGTACTTTTTTGTGTGATTATTAAGTAAGTCTTAAATTGGCTTTATAATTGTATTTACAGCTCCCAGCTTAAATTTAAGGTGTTGCAACCTGCAGATGCACTGCATTATTTTGCAATGACATAGATTTATGTCTGTTGACTATGTGTTTCTATCACTACAAAAACTTTGTTTATGGCATTAGAAAAATAGATTTGAACTCTTTGAAAATACTTTTTAAATCTTTTTATTGTGATTAGACCCAAATACTTTTTTTTGTTATGTCCTCTCTGGCTTTCCGTGTGTGTGTGTGTGTGTGTACATTTGAGTAAATGCTTGGAATTGACTGTTTTTAAGAGAAATGAATTTGTGTTTTTGCCTGAATATGTGACCATCCCTAATACTGCATTTGGGGATTTGCACAGTACTTTTTTCCTTAAATAAATACAATAAAAGTGAATAATGACCTGCTGCCATTCTTACTGTTGCATTTACTGTAACACATGCAGTAGCACGCATCATAGAACCATGATGCATTGAGCCACAGCTTTTAATCTTTGAATTCAGCTGTTTTCAGTCTCATAGGGGGTCGTGTGATTGGTGGTCTTTCCCTTAAAATATAAAGCACCTTAAAGTTACTGTTGTGAATTGAAGCTGTATCGATTAAAATTAATCTGTACATTCAATTGCATTGTTTCATACAACTCAATAAATATCAGCAAATACAAAGTGCTCCTATGCAGTGTAGCGCAGTCTGCTGAGTATTCTCTTTAGTATCACTTATCAAACTCCACCTTTACACAGCTGTATTCTGGCTGGAGGGTTTGAAACCAGCCACAAAGGCTTATGTAATATCTGCTCTTATACTACAGGGTAAAGTTGAGTACATCCACAAAGCATACCAAACCTCAGAAGCAGCAGCACAGGTTACCTGCCCACAGCTTACATGTAAAGAAAGTAAATCTAGTAAAGCTAAAACAATTTTGTACATGACTCGTTTCTACTTTCAGTTATTTCTAAATTCTGCACCAGAGCCTTTGGTGCCTCACTTGCAAAGTTCCACTTTAGGCCCAGAATATATGTTTATGTCATTTTATGCAGAGACTGCCCACCTCTGCTGCACTGTTGTTAAGGGTGTTATTATGGAAGTTTCTGATAAATCCATCAGTGTTATGTGTCAAAAGGAAGGACACACGTGAAATGTTTCCATCACTGTTAAAAAAATAAGTAAAATCTGTCATAAATATTTGGTTAATGTGAACTCTAACGTACAGTAACAGTTGTATGGAATGATACCACACTGATCATTAATAAGTGGTCAGTCACAATCCAGGCTGTGAAGACTTTCCTGTTTGCCTCAGTATTGTGTTTAAAGTTTTTCTTCTGGTTAGAACGCTGACTATATAAACAGGTTACAGTTTTGAAGATGATTTATTACTTAATTGGATTCCTATGAACAATGTTCTTCTGCTTACATCACAGTCTGATATGAAAAACAAGACAAAGTGAGAACTATTTATTATAGAAGTGCTCACTTCAACATTATTTTCCCATTGAGGCAAACTGACAACACACAAGATGTGTAGTAAATATTGAGAGAAGCTGTTTGTGCTTCTTTAAGTTCTTTTTTCTGTAATTCACAGCTGCTGCTGGAGACTGCACACACAGAGCAAGAAGCAGCTATATCCCACTGGAGCGTGCTGAGCAAAGAAGCTTGGATATCTTTGCGACTGTACACGGAAACCAACAGTTCCTCAGCAGGCTGTCTGGTGGCAACTTCAGTCCATCTCAGGAACCCGTGGAAGGGTTTGCAGGCCCCAAACCGCTCTGCTCCAGCTCTGCTATGACTGACATGTGCTTGAATTCTGCAGGGTGGTGGTTAAACATCTCCACCAATCGGTAAGTCTCCTGTCTCTGGGTGCCGTAGAAGAGCTGCACCTGGTTAGCCAAACACTGAGCCTGCTGGACGGTCTGTGGAGATGAGGGACAGATGTTGAGGCCTTAAATACACATCAGGTGTGACACACTACATCCGCTGCATCGCTGTATTTGTGAATCTCTCAAGAACATAAAACCTCTGAAGTCTATTCATATAGGCTCGTATGTGGACTTACTATGAACTTGGGATCCATCTCTGCTGTCATGAGCACGATGCCCTTCTCCTCCTTCAGGTCTGGGTAGTGGTATAGGATCAGCTGACTGGGAGCATTCTCACCCAGCGTCTGCACACAGACACCATCAGGTAATTTACCTTGATAAACTCAAAGTGGAATTACGAGAGTTTGGGCAAAGTTGTTGTTACTGTAAATAGCCAAGCATGAACAGATCAACTCATTTCCAAAAAACGTAATTGCTAATTTCAAAAATGTAAAAAAACAAAATAAAGACTCTCTTTCCATCTTTTATGGTTAAAAATACCAAAGGAAAGGTGCCAGAAGGAATGACTCTGTAAAGCCTAGTTTCACAAGCTCCGGAATCCAGAGAGTAATGACCTTTCCCAGAAGCATGTCAAGGTGTTGTAAGTCTGAAGCACTTTACCTGGACGTTGATGAGGGAGGTGAAGTGGAGCTCGTGTCGGGACCACTGACCCACAAAGAACTCGTAACCCTCTTTCTGAGGCAACGCGTAAAGGAACTGAGATGAAGGAGAAACAGAGAAAAGTCACCGAGGTGACGACTTAGAAAAAGAGGGAAAAAAATTGGGCTGCCTGAAAACAGAATAACAGCATCATGAAAGTCTTGATGATCAGATGGTTAATGAATAATCACAGGTATGACAATTTAAAGTTTAGTACTTTGCAGCTATTCAGCCAAACTTTGTTGCTGCTTTTGAAATACCCATCAATCACTTTCTGCAGCTTTTTTTTTTTCTTATCTTCAGTATTTTTATTCCTTCGCTCCGAACTTTGGTCAGTGTTGCTGTTATTAAAGTGTTCAGAAATAACGTTGGCTTAGCTTCCATAGCTTGCTGCATTGATCTTACCATTGGGCAGGACTGTGATCTGCTGAAAATCATCTCATAGATCTGTGTCTGCAAATACAAGAGAGGAGAGAATATTAGATCATTATGAACAGTGCTTATCACAATTTAATCTGCAACTATAAATATTATCTTAATGGCATCGTTGCAGTGTTAGAGTGTTATTATCAGTCAATACCAAACTGCACAGAAAAGCCCCAAAGAAAAAAAAATCTGCAATTTAAATGTGTAGATGAGTCAAAAACAAACATTCTATGAAAGCAAGCACTTTATTTTTTTCCTGTGTTATTACTGACACCATGTCAAAGGAACTCTCTGCATCACTGCACAGCTTGTCCTTTTGCTTGTACATCATATATGAGTTAGCATTACCTAAATAGCAATGAGACCACAGACTGTATATAAAATATCATCTTGCCCTGTCAGACAGCAGATCATCTTCCTCCATCTCACCAAACATCCTTCATTACATCCATGACTCTTCTCTCTTTTCTTCCTGCTCTGCACACGTCCAAACCATCTCAGCTTTGTTTCCAAACATGATCTGTGCCTCTTATGCACTTGTTTCCAATCTTGTCCATCCTGGTCACTCCAAGTGAATCTCTGCCTCCTGTCTTTAGTTCGACCATCACAGCTGGTCTCACTCCCATCTTGTAAACCTTCCCTTGCTCATGTCCTTCTGTCACAAATCACCCCTGGCGCTCGTCTCCACCCAGTCCTACACCACAACTCACATACTTCTCTATCACTGCTGACCACCTCATGCAGTACCATCGAATTATTTTTTTTTTTAAGTATTTGTATAAAATATCACATCATAAAAATTAAACCCGATGCTAAATTTACAAAAACCTGCATTCTCTTGCATGGACAGCAGGGGGTGATTCCTCCTACTTGGTTTGGTTGTGAGGAAGAACATGGCCCTCAGCTTTGTCACTCTGTGACCTAAGTAAACACTTTTTTGGTCAGTCTGTGGTCTCAGCTCCTATTTACAAGTTATGCTAAATAAAGCACAAAGTTCATTTTGGAAATTGAGCTCATTATTAGAATCAGAAAGACAGATAAATTACGCTACGTTCATTGGCCAATTAGTTAATCACAACTGTTTAGCCAATGAGCATGTTGTGTCACTTGATTTCTCTGTCACATCCGGTGTTTAAAAGCACATCTTTCCATCAAAGCTCACTGAACCATCAGATTTACTCTAAAGACTAATAGACAAAAACAAACAATCAGAAAGCCACCAAATATGAATATTATTTTCACATTTAAATCCAAGCAAAAAATAAAGGAGATAAAAACATAAAGCTCACTGGGATGATGGCGCTGACTGTATCCTTGGTAGAATAATACTTCATCCAAAGCTGAGAGAAAAACAGGAAAGGTGAAAACAGTTTCAAAAGGTTTCTGTACAGAGAGTCTGAGGCTGATGTGCACAGGCCAATCCCACACAATCACCTCTGCAATCTCCTCGCCTGTCTTGTCCTTGATCATCTCCAAGTTGAGGATGGAGCCCAAAGTCTAAAGAAAACACATCACAGTCTGAGACAACAGCAAAAGGGGAAAGTGACTTGAGAACCTCACTGTAATCACTTAAGTTGCTAACCAGCTACTGCAGTCACTCACAGCTTGCAAGGAAGATGCTAATGTGCCTGCAGACACTTGTGCGCTACATGCCAAGTGATGTAAAACAGTGGAAAGTGCGATGTAAACCAGAAACAGAGACAATTCACCTTCAAAATAAAAGCTGCAGCTTTTAAAATGCTTTGCTTGTAGCAGTTAGACATAACTCTTAAATTGAAGGCAAACTGTCTCAGTATTCCATTTGTGTCCTATTCAAGATCCACTGCTGCCAACTGAGGCCT
The DNA here is from genome assembly GCF_965226115.1 of Aulonocara stuartgranti. Taxonomy (NCBI): domain Eukaryota; kingdom Metazoa; phylum Chordata; class Actinopteri; order Cichliformes; family Cichlidae; genus Aulonocara; species Aulonocara stuartgranti. The sequence continues at coordinate 14,255,941 of NC_138953.1, forward strand.
AAACCTCTTCTATCTTTAGCTCACCTTATTCTTTGTAAAACCTCCTGATGTTGCGTCACCAGCTGCCATCTTGTCCCTTTTTTCCAGCTGCAAAGATTTCCACAGCAAAAAGGAAATTCACTGACTACAACCAGACCATCCTAATGCAAACCAGTTACACGCATCTGAATAAAATTGTCTACGCAACAACACAATTGTTAACAAGTGGTTGTTAGAAACGAAACAGTTTCTAACTAGTCCATTGTCTCATCATGTTGTTCAGTTGTGAGCCCCGCTGATACTCCACCTCCTGCTCCATAAATCGGACAAACTCTGCCTGCTTCGAGTGTCCCAGCACTTCCTTATTGGCTTCATGCCTTTTCTCCAGTCGGGTCTTGTACTCCTGCGGTTTGGCACTACAGAGGATTCAGACAAAGTCAGTGTAAAAACAAATTAACTAACTAGCTATCTGTGTTTAATATCACTATTCTATCATGACTGCAACTGTACACATCATTATCATCTGATCACAGTTATTATTATCTTCAGGAACTTTTGATGAAAACATTAAAACAACCAATAAGTCAACGGTAACAGTGGAGAGTGTTTGTAGTTATACTATAATCCATTTTCGTGGCTTTATAATGATAACATAATGAAACAAGTAAACTGTTAAAAGCAGAAATTCATTCACTATCTTCCACTGGGTACTATTCCAACAACTCTCAAAGTAAACAAATGATAAAAGATTCACATTACATTTATGAAATGAATTCAATGGATATTTTTAATATTTATATATATTTCATATATACTACATGCTGGATTTCTCCTGCATTTTCACACGCCGACCCATTATAGTTTAACAATAGATATTCATATTAAAAACCTATCAATAAATAATATTAGACAACTTCACTGTGGGTGAAATCTTTGAAGAGATACTCCGTATACCTCAGCGTTAATGTGAAACTGTAAACGACGGGAAACCTATCGTTTGTAAGGGGGTTGTGGTGGTGTGTGGCTGGTGGCTGACCTGCGCAGTTTCTGGATCTTGTCCTGGTACTTGCTGTAGTACGGATTCTCCTCTAGCTCGGGCTCCTTCCGCACCGAGAAGGCTCGGAACTGGACCGGGACCAGCCCGGGGATCAGCGTCCTGATGCCAGTGGCCCTGACCGCTAACATCCCCCGGTACAAACATGACATTTGCACCATTGCGGCCGCCATCTTTCCATCGTTCCCGTCCCACATCTATAATACTCCGGCGGAGAGAACGGTTTACATATTGGTTCCGCTAAAAAAACAAAACAAAAAAACAACAAACAGTTATCGCAAATAAAGTATCGACTTGTTTTAACATGTTTGTACTTGGACTACCCATTTACACCACAATAACAAAGTCATGTTTTTTAGTAGCAAAATATGACTTTTTACACAGAGAGAGGGAGAGAGAGAAAATTACAACTTCGTGTTCATAAAATGTGTAAATAAAGTAAAACTAAGTAAAATTAAATGAAAAATTAATAGTTCACAACACGTAATCCTTTAAAATTCATCTTCAAATATATATAGGTATAACAATTGGGAAGATAAGATAAGATGAAGGCAATCCATGCGGGTTTGTGTACATTTTTACAATGCTTGTATCTCTAGGCAGATGATCTCAGAGATAAGTGGACGCCTGCAATTTCCATCCTTATGTTACAGCCATTCCCTTAAAAGCTGGAGGATTATTCTCGTTATGTATCTCCAAATGTATCAAACAGCAGTGGTGAAAGATGAACTGCTTTAAGTCTGATACCTGTTCTGACACACTGTAACCTGTAGAGGTCACTGTTTACTTTCAATAAAAACGTCAGTGTTTTCACTATACATCAAAGCAGCCTTTGTTATATTAATGCCCTCACTTACTGAAGACTATCAGCTATATAATAAACTGCTCCAACTCCGAAGAGTCACTTACAGCTCTGACTTTGTGTGTGTGTGTGTGTGTGTGTGTGTGTATTATGCTGGCTGTAAATTTAATGAGATGTGTGTTTCCATGGTGACTGTCTGAGTGCTCCTGTGTTTACTTTCCACAGCCAATCATTTTTCAATCACTAATCAATAAACAAAGCAGTTGGGAGCAGTTCACAGCAGATGATTATGGCATGCGTGGTTGTGAGGTTATGTGTTCATGTGTAGCAGATGCTGCATAACATATATAAGAGACAACACTATTAAGGAGGTTAGCTCATTTAAATAAGAGATGATGAATTCTGAAGATTTTTTTGTCAGCAGGAAAAGTTTTTATTGATTGATCCAAGATAATGTTGCTGAACGTCTTTAGGGGAAACTGTATGTATACAGTTTATGCACGCAGCACATGTGTTTAGCGCTGCTAGAAGTGAACTTGGTATGTGTTGTTGGTGTGTTGTGATTTTACAGAAAGGCAAGAAGCAGAGGTAACGATCACCACCTCCTTTAAAAGAAGAAAAATGCATGTTTGCTACTGTTTAAATACCTTATTAAAACACAATATTTAATGACTTTGCGCTATCTCTCAATATTTTATGCACTCTGCATAGACTCCTTCGCCTGAAGAATTGTAAAATATTCTTATTTCTATAGTTGTTATTAAAATCTTCACTATTATTATTTCATTAGTCAATGAAGAGTGTTGGTGGATTTAATTTTTTTCCTTTAGTAAAAGTAGCGTTGCAAGTCTATGTAAAGTCCTCAGCATGTACCCCAGCACATGTAACTTAAAGCATTAAAGGTAAAAGTACTTATTCTGCAGAAAAATGTTTCCCATTAGTCTTACACGGGTTAATATTACTGTTGCAAATGTGTAAGGATGGTCTTATTTTAAATGTTTTATATAATTTGTTTTATCTACAGTATGAATTCAATTCTATAAAATGTTATTTTTGTGGTATGGGTGACCTGTATTATGTATAAAAGTGGTGAATTAATGAATTCAGATAAACAAACCTACAAATTGATTATTAAAACATATCAATAACATTTTAAATCTACAGAATGACACATTAACTGTCAATATCTGCAGTGGGATTAAAAATATTAAAGAAAACTGATGGTGGTGTATTTGCAAAACAACTGTGCTAAACGTAATAAAATTCCTCTCTACATTTCGGGCAAGGTCATTACAGAAAACGTATTTATTTAGATGATTAATCACAGAATAAGTTTGCTTGGTTACTTTTTAGCTGCTCTGTTTTCACACACATGCAATGTGCAGTCTCTCACATGCAAACTGTAGCTGATCTCAGAACAGTGAAAGCAGAATCAGGACAAGCTGCTCTTTTGCTAAACCGACAAGAGGTTTATCCACAAGAGCACGCACAAGCAACCAGAAAATGCTGCTGGCCTCTAATGAAAACGACATAGTCAAGCAGAGTCAAGCTAGCTTCTAACTGCAGCCATTAGTTACTAGAAGGAAGTCTGCAAAGAGGCAACGTGAGATGTTTTATGTGACAGAACATTGTTTGAGATGTAACATTGAGATTGATGAGATCTCTTTCAATAAAAAGGTTTTTTTATTTTTTACTTTTTTTATTTTTTTTTACTGAGCAAGCACTGTTGTATATGAAAACTGCAATCTAGATGGCATCAAACTGTCAGGAACACACATAAAAAAACCCATCTAAAATTGCATATTGAGTTATACATGGAATATTTTCACCTCGTTAACAAGCAGCCTGCAAGTCTTTAGTGTTCTCTGCTGTGCTTTTATTCAAAGACTTAACAATAAAAGGGTTTTAAAGTAAGAACAAATCTTGGAGAAAAGGCCGTTTTTGGCAGTGTTGACTTAATTTTTTAGGTCTGTGAATAAATACAGTCACTCACTGTGCTGTCATGCACAGAGAGTGGCACTTCCTCCTTTCTCACTGACCTACTGCTCTCCTCCGCCTCCTCGTCTCTTGGTCTCTCTTGCTCTCTTTGTTATGGGGGTCCTGCATGGAAGATGTATATTTTATGTGCAGCTCTGGAGGCTTTTACCATTAATTATAGAGAAACACTAAGCTCTCCATTTGCCGGACAGATGTTATTTTTTACTTAAGGAGAGAAAGGGGACTGTTCCATAATTCAGAGGTAATCCCGCTCACCAGAGAACAAATAAATAAATGAATAAATAAAGAAAGAAAAAGCAAAAACCACAAACATTTGGTACTCTGCTCCTGCGTGCTCAACACAGCAGCATGCACAGATTTCCTCCACGGTGTTCCACCTTTAAGTGCCTTCTGCGTAATAAATATGGAACAGCTGCTCCATCATTTCATTTTTTATTCAACCTCGAAGTATTTCTGAAAATCACAAACACACACACACACACACACACACACACACACACACACACACACACATTGTTGCAACATTTTTGAGCTTCAGAACAACGGTTGGATAAAGATGCCAAAGTGGAATTATTTGTTTCAAATCCAGACAATAATATAAATAATAATAAAGCAAAAACAAACAAACAAAAACACTCAGTCAGATATGGCACTATCTGTTGTTTGATATAGCAACAGACATATAAGACAAGTTTCTGCTGTCAGAACCTGTGACACTACCACAGGTACACTGAGAAACAGAGATTATAGGCAAACGTGATAATTCAGTCTTATTTACTCGCAACAGGAACAAAACAGATGTGTAGGTCTACAGTTTGCAAAAATATACCTTTTAAATAATGGTCATTTTTTAATACCACAAAGATTTGTGAAGCGTTGGGATTTCGGCTGGTCGAACGAACATGCGACATGCGGTGTTGGACTTTTTGCTTCAGTATTTCCATCAATAGTAATTTATTTTGTCCCATTTTGTATATATGAACCTATTAACAGGCTAATTGAAAAATGCAAATGACATGATTGATGTAAGTGTTTTAAAGAACCTTATTTCCAGCAGCTCACGAGGGGGCTCAGTCATTATAAAACTAATTATTAATAAAATGCAGCTCTGTGATAGCTACATCATTAAATCAAAAGCACAATAACTGAGTTTTTCTTTTTTTAATAATACAGACTGTTTCCTCATTACAATAAAACAATATATGAGAAACAAGAGTACATTTGAATGTTTTTTAAATGCATCAACAAAATAAAAGTAAGCCAAAAAAATAAATAAATAAATAAAAATAAATAAATAACAGAAGTCAAATGTACTTTTTTTAAAAAAGTGGATCTTAAAAAAAACTACATATAACAAGAAATAGTTAAAGGGGGCATTGCTTCATCAGCTGCTTGACGTGTTGCTGGGTGTCACGTTCATTTGAGCAGTTTTGCAAATATGGCACCTCATTGAGACTGAGCCTTTGCTGGATATGTGAGATCAAGAGTCTGAGACAATGTGTCCAAAGTGATCATGGGCTGGATTCACACGCTGAAGTGAGCTCACAGGCAGAATCTTGGAGTCCATGATACATGACACTGATTATTTTCCCCAATACCCTGGAATGAGCCACTACTCTGAGGCATGAAATGTGAGTCAGAAAATAAATAAATATCACCACTGCAGAAACTAAATAATAGTGTTTTTATATGATACATTTATATCATGGGTTTTTAGGCAAAAATACATCAAAAACATCTCACGTGGGGTTTTCTGGTAGTTTTGTGTAAAACGTGATGAGATGGGGTCTCCTCATTATACGAAGAGCAGTTCAGCAGACTCAGGGTTAAACAGTAGAAGAATCATTTACTGTGGGAACTTATGCATCTTTGCAGGTCATATTATCACCCCACCTCTGAGGCTGCGCTCGACCACTGGGAGCATTTTTATATATCAGAAAATATTCTGCTCATCCCCTCATTCACATAAGATACTTTCTAATCCTATCATCTCTGTCATCTGATGAGACAGGTGACAAAGATGGTTTTGCCAGGGACACCAACAGGATGTCACAGAGCAGAATGCCTAAGCTTGACCTCTTGAGAGTTGTCCAATAGAAAGCTTTTCCAGCTTTCTGCCAACTCAGTGTCAGTAATGCATAAACAAGCATGCACTCCTGTAAATAACAAATTGGTAAACAAATCTTAAAATGCTTGACTTGTGAGGCTTTCATTCAGAGAATTTTATTTCAGGCTACTCTAATGCATATTGAATTGTGTTGAAGAAGTTGCCTGATAAACACTCCTCTGTGTCAGGGGCTGATGAGATGGAGATATTATACAAATTTGGGATCAATTTGGGATTCATCAAACCGTTTAATCCCGGATTAAATCACAGGCATGAAGTACAGCTCCTGCTTTTAGCTTTTTTTACTCAGATGCTAATCCAGGCTTAAAAATGTTGCCCGTGAAACCTGAAGTATCATTGTTTGATTTAATGATGCAGAAATATTAAGGAATCATCTGAAAAAAATCTACATATACTGAACATGTGATTTTGTTATTCACTGAGACTTTCTTTATGTAAGGAAGTGTGACTTTAATTTATGGGCATCAAAAAAGACAAGCAAATAAATAAACAAAGAAAGACTGGAAAGGTCAGCAAAAAGGGTGATTATTTTTTCCCCATATATTATTAAAAATGATCCAGCTGCACGTTATATTTGTGATATTTTCACGTGCACTCTTGGCGGGCGGGCTGAGTGCACAACGTGTGCGATGAGGTTTCATTTCAAACCTTAGGGTTTTCAGGGTCTTGGGACTACTCACTTACCCTCCCTCTGGAAAGCTGAAATCGCACCCCTGGGCCGGGAGATGACCCTTATCCACACCTCCTGCACACACACACACACACGCACGGTTAAGCACTCACTCACACACACTCTCAGTGAAAAAAAGGGTCGCACTTGGCAGAGGAATCCCATGGTTTTAGAGCGGGATCCCATTAAAAGTGCATGAGTGTGTCTGTCTAGGAATCAAGACACCCGCTCTGCTGCTGCTGCTCAGCCGATAGCTCTGTACCTGTGTATGTGTGTGTGTGAGTGTGTGTGTGTTATTTATTCATGTACGTGGTTATTAGAACATCTTGTGGCAGGCATCACTCAGTCGTACCGGTTGTATCTAGAATGAAGCAAAGGAGAGTAGGTAGCTGTTTTATCTCTGGGTCTCAGGTCTTCATAAGATCATTAACTCGACCTCCGACCTCTTCAAGCACAGTCTGCACAACTTCAAGTCAGGTTCCAGGACAGGAAACAATATACTCACGCTTGGAGATGAGGAGCTTAGTGCATGAGTTTCATGTCGCGTTTCTGTCGCACTGACTGGTTTTCGCTGTCAGACTGTAGCTTTGTTGACCTCGAAACCTGAAATGCAACATTTTGTAATTTTGTGAAATGTGTAACAGAAACAGAGACATGGGAGGAACATTTAAAGAACAAGAGATCTGAAAAAGAGATTTCCCACCAAGATTCTAACAGAACATTTTGTCAGGTTTAGTTCGGTTTCTTGTTCCTACCTGTAATGCTGTCGTCCTTCACTTACCTAACCAAGGCTGGATACACACTGTCCATTTATTTGGTTCTGAAAGTGAGTTTAAACATGACGTCATATAAGTAATTATATTCACTGACATGACATTTGATACAATGATGATCCAGTAAAGTGAACATAAGAAATAATATGTGCACAAAATTATGAAAACATGCATAATTATGTGTATAAATGAAGATAAAAAAAATTGAATTATTTCAGCACAGATTAAGTCAGAAGCTCTCCTTTTTCAAGAACGATGCAAATATTACTTTTTGTGCACGTGGACATGTTGAACTTATATTACCTTCATTCACATCAGCCATAAAATGCAGATAAGTTTGTTTTCACTTCCCGCTCCCCCTGATTTCCAGCTCTCCTTTGCGGCAGTTTTGCAGCCCTTGCGATTAAAACACACACACACACACACACACACACACACACACACACACACACACACACACACACACACACACACACGCGTGAACAGTCCGGCTTTGTTTGTCTCCTCTAGACGTTCAGTCTGTCTTCTCTCGCACCTTCGCGCTCGCTCTGAGCACAGCGCTGCGCTGATGCTCGTAGGAGCGCCGAGCAGAAGCTGCTGCAGGCTGCTGCGCTCCCAGCCAGCAGGCGGCGCTGCTCGCACGTTAAACAGGAGCAGCTGCGAGCCCACAGAAGAGGCCGAAGAACAGCAGCCGAGACTGGAGAGGTCAGAGTGAATGAGAAACGGACGAAGCCCAGTTTAAATTTACACCTCTATTATTATTATTATTATTATTATTATTATTATTATTATTATTATTATTATTATTATTGTAGGCCAGTGACTGGAGAAACTGCTGAGCTTCTATTAAACCCCCCCCCAAAAAAACAGTTTCACTTATTCCCCTTGTTTCAGCCCTCAGTCTTTCCTTTCCTTTTACTTCTACCCCTTTCATCTCTTTTTTCCTCCGTTCATCTGTTCTTTTGTTTTTCTTGTTTCTTTCTCTCCTTGATTTTTTACGTCCTCGCCCTTCATCCCGTTTCTATTTCCTCCTCTTGTCCCCTCTTTTTCCTTTCATTTTCTTCTTTTTAGATTTTCTTTTTATTAAAATCTAATTCTACCCAATTTATTTTACTCTTTCTTCTTGACTTATTTCTTCAGTTTGTTCTCTTGCCTTATTAAAAATATCTGCTTTCCTTTTCTCTCATTTTCTTAAATATCTTTCTTTTCCTCCTCTCCTCTCCTCTCCTCTCCTCGTTCTGGCCGAGCTCCAAGGACGGATGGAGGGGGAGCATGTGGAGTACGCTTAGTGGCGCTGACAGCTGTCACTTTGGCTGGTGCTACTGCAGATGGGCTAACCTGAAATGAGCAGGGACAGGCCTGTAGCGGAGTGCGTCACTGACCGCCTCCTTCATCCTCCTCCTCCATGTCCTCCTCCTCCTCCTTCACAGGGAGAAGGTAGCAGCAGAGTATGTGGTGAGGGCTGAGGTGCAGGGTGCTGTGGCAGGTTGGGAGAGATAAGGCAGAGGATATAAGAGGGGTCAGTGGGGTCAAGGTGTGGTTAGCACTGACAGCAGGGCTATGAAAGTGATCCAACACAGAGCCTAAAACAAGCCTGGGTGAGAAGGAGGAAAAGAGAAAGTAAAAGCAGGAGGCAGGAGCAGTGGTGGAAGAGGACAGAGGAAGATGGAAGACGGAAAGTGATAGACTGTCGTTCTTAATGTGTGTAAATAATAATAATAATAATAATAATAATAATAATAATAATAATAATAATAATAATAATAATAATAATAGTGTGCTGAAATATCATAATAGCATAAATATCATTGAATGTGACAAAATGACCTGTTCCTAACTAATATATAACTAATTTAAAACATTAATAAATTGCATATTGCCTGCAGATGACGACCTTTAAAATGACTAATTAATGCTCAATAAAGAACATCCTATTAAAAGTGATTGTGAGCAGATAGATTTTGAGGCAGAAATCTTTCATATCTAAGATTATTAAAGGTGCATTGTAAAAGTTTTCCACCATTAGCTGTTCTGTAGATCAATGTGAGCACACTAAATAACCGTGATTGATCTGATTAAGAAACCAAGGGATCCTGCTGTCATTGCCCCGGGTCATTTGTCCCAGTACTTCGTGATGCTTAGTGTCTTGTGTCTTGCTTTTAGTTTTCCTTTTGTTGTCTCATCCTCTGTAGTTTAGCTCAGCTGTGTCTTGTTTTTGCATCTGTCTGTAGTGCTGCCCTTCCATTAGTCCCTCACAGAGCTTTATGTTTCAGAAGTTTATAGTTTTCACTTTCCCCTTTTGCCCTTTAAGTTCTGCAAACAGTCAATAAACAGGTCGCTTTTAGTTCAGTCCACTCTGTCTCCACACGACCGCATTTGTATCCTCCACTAGCAAGGAAGAAGACGATACAGACTGCAGTGATTACCTTATTCCTAAATCTGACTTTGGAAATGTTTTGTGAGGAAGGAAATGCAGTGTACACTGCATACCAAGGATAAATAAATCAATTTTGTTACCTTTAATTGTTTTGTGACCTTTGAGACACCAGGAGAGAGAAACTTTGAGGAAAGAGAAATGGTGGAGGAATGACAAAGTGACAGTTTCTGATTCTGAGGACTCCTGCTCATGAACAGCCAGTGCCAGACTTTGTCTTTTCCTCCTGTATCTCCGTAAATGTCTGATGTGTGTGTGTCTGTGTGCGTGTCCCACTCTGTGCATATCCACAGTGCGTGCTGATTCAGCTCGTTATCTGATGGAACCGTAGACAGAATGAGTTTAAATCTCACCATTGCCGCAAGCTCTCAAAGTGCCTCATCTACTTTTTGCTCTCTCTCTCTGCACACATCAGACTTCACAGGTGCACACTTACTGTGAAGCAAGACTACACCACATATCACAAAAATATGAAGCAAAATGTTGTTTTATTAAAAGCTTTGTGTGGCTTTAAACTACTTTTAGAAGCAGCTCAGACTTAGAGTGAGAGAAGCTGGTGAAACTGAGGACTAACGTCTTGTTTCAATACCACAGGTGTCAATATGCAGATATCATCCTCTGATTTCAGACTTTCAGTAATATAGCCTTTCGTCTGCTCCTATTCACACGTTATTAAGGGTTATTGATAATTTCAGGCAATTTGGAGCTTTATGTTCAGCGTCTGGACCACGCTAAGGCTGCATGCAGTTTTATAGGCCAAAGAAAACTGGTTAATCTTAGATGGGACATGCACCAACTGTTGAAAAAAGTCACAGTCCCCGAACTACCGTTTTAACTATGGCCTATAGTTGGGTTCAAAATTAAGCAGGCTTTAGAGGCTGTCAGTGCGCCCCAGGGCAGCTGTGGCTACAATGTAGCTTGCTATCGTGTGTGTGAATGGGTGAATGACTGAATGTAGTGTAAAGCGCTTTGGGGTCCTATGGACTAGAAAAGCGCTATACAAATGCAGGCCATTTACCATTTAAATAATTAAAATCTAAAATAAAAAGGAATAATTTTACTTTGGGACACTGTATTTTTTTTTTTTGAGACAATGAGAAAAATCTGGTTGTTTAGTCCAAGGGTGTCAAGCTCAGCTAGTTTGATTCCCAAGTGGGCAAGACAAGCAAAACTATTGCATGATGCCCTATACAAAAATTGTTTTTTCTTTTAGTTTAAAAATGTGCAGTGAAATTTCAGCAGAATGATTTTTTTTCTCCGCCAGTCTACTGTCATTACTGTATGGTTGGAAATCAAAATAAAAGCTGGCAAAGCTCTTTGGCTCAACCGTCTTGCTTCAGCGTGGTATGACAGGCTGTGGACAATGTCTTTGTCAGTAGGAATGCTGGAACACTTTCACACCTCACACTCAGGTGAAATAACCAATTTGGACAGCCCCTCTCATAACACATCTATTCTTAACAATCTCCAACACAATGCTTCCTTGGTGCAAAACACAGTAACAGATTCAAAAACTGCGCCTGATTTCACCTCAGTTTTCACACACTGCAAAGGCATACGGCGGACCGGTTTCGAACCTTTACCGACCAGGTTATGGCACATCGCTCGCATGATTGACAGCTTTGGCTTAGTTGGAATATTTGGTGACAAAGTAAAAAGTATTGTAAAAAAAAGTGCAAAATATCCGCATGCTCTAACATGAAAATAATTTAATCAACAAACCTTTATTAGTATCATTTATAAATGATATAAATGATGATCATATAAAAGCAACTACAGCTTAAAAAATAAGGATGGCACTGCATGTAAAAGGAACTTGGTATTTAACACATCCACAGTAAAGGTTTAGGGCAATCACTCTCAAATACGGATAATCCTGAAGTAAAAACTGACAAATTTTTCATCCAACCCCTCTGGGTAATTTGAGCTCATGGTCTGTTAAATCTACACTGGTGTAATAGTCAGGATAATCTGTCTGTAATAGGTGGATTACAGTAGGTTAGGGAGTTTGGACTCTTTGGGAGAGCACCCCTTTGGATATAAAGTCTAATTCATTAATCAACTAATGCCCATTCATGGCCTGCTTAGAGACAGTCACAGCAGAGCTCTGAGAACTGATGCTTCAGCCCTCTATAATTATTATCCCCAGAAGTTAATTTCAGATGGTAAAGCTGGTGCTCTATACTTTTAATTTTCTTAGACTAAAATCGAAGAATATTAGCCCACCTTTCATTGCTTTCTGGCCTTCCTACTCTCTAGTTTTGTTTAGCAAATTTTACTTACACAGGATATGAGGATCAATCTACATTTGTTACTCTGGAGTATTTGGTCCAGCAGGACATAAAGTATGTGAGGAGTTGTAGGCCATTTAGTTCCATTCAAGTATACATGGACTCAACAGCAAGTCATGTGGAAAAATTCATGAATTTGATTGTTTTTGTCAATCACAGTCTGTCTCCCTCCCTTAACCACAATTGGGTGAGGGTTGGGGGGGAATGTTAGACAGTGGTTAGGCATAGATAAAAGTTTTGTTTGTGTGATTGGGTCAGTTAGACTTGCATTAGAAAGGCCTTTGTGTGCTTAACTGAGAAGAAATATCTATCTATCTCTATATCAGTACCATGTATGCTAAGTATGTATGCCGACTCTAATGAGTCGTCTCCAGAAACAGAAAGGATGGTATGACTAGCCACGCGAGCAATAAATTTATTAGGTTTCTTTATCTCTGAAGATTATCACAATTTGCACGATTCCTTTTGCACATTACACATCCACCTTACAAGTGAAAGCTTGTGAGAAGACACAAAACCATTTGAGGTTACAGCAGGAAGGACATCTTCTGTACAAAACCTACCAAACAGGTAGACATGTTCTACCTGCTCATGTTTTGTAGGGTATTTAAAAGTAGAATAGAAGGGAGAGCCTTCAGTTTCCAGGCCCCTCTTCTGTGGAAGCTCCCAATTTGGGTTTGGGAGATATACACCCTCTCTACTTTAAAGATTAGGCTTAAAACTTTCTTTTATGATAAACAATAGAGTTAAGGCTTGATCAGGTAACTCTGAATTTCCCCTTAGTGATGTTGCAATAGGTCTAGGCTGTGTACAGATGTATTGTGTGTTTCTTCTTCACTCTTGTCTTCCACACTGTGTTGTTTGACCTGTCTCATTCCCTTAGCCCCATCCTCACCCTCCCCAACCAGGGCCAGTCATCTGCCCCTCGCTGACCATGGTTCTGCTGGAGGCTTCATCCAGTTAAGAGGGAGTTTTTTCTTCCCACTGTCATATGGGGTCATCTGATTGTTGAGGTTTTCTTTGTATTACTATAGAGACTTTACCTGACAGTATAAAGTGACTTGTGATGATTTAACGCTATATAAATAAAACTGCAGTGAATTAAATTAGTACAATGCCTGAGTTGTTATATTCTCTTTTTACATTGCTGTTTATGGAATGTAGATATTTACTTTTGTTTTTCTGAGTTTAGTCCCTTTTCGAGTGACTTCCAGACCTCTGTAGGAGTTTGGCATGTTATCACTGTCCACACAGGGACACACAGGGACAGTGATAACAAGCAAACTCCACACAGGAAGGCAGCAGCCAGGGTTTGAACCAGGAATTGTGAGGCAACAGTCCTATCCACTGTAAGACATGCATGGACTTGAACAGTTCAAGGAACAACAGAGAGGTGGTTTTATTTGTGCCAGGATGAGTTTTGGTGGTCGAATCTGTGATAGACACACAGAACCTGTGTCTCAGTCCTCCTCCTCTCATATGGGCACGTAACGCTCCCTCTGTGGGCGTCACAGGTCCGGTGTGAAATGCACGCAAACATTTAAATATTTCAGACAGTACTTTCGCTTGGCAGCCAACCAGTCAGCCAGGCAACACATGCTCTGAGAGAAGGAGAGACAGACAGCAGCGACAGTTTCATAAATAGTCGATGAGGAATGAGCGGCCCCTCCTTGCCACAACCTGTCAACAGCCCACAATGATTTATTGATTTCTACATTTGTCACATACAATGACAAACTTAGCATCTCTGTGTTTTGTCCTTCTCTTTTTCCCCTCTCTTCTTTTTCTTTCCTTATTTCTGGTCTGAAAAGCAAACAGAGAGGGCAAATTGCCATGTGAAAGCGAGTTCAGTGTCTGTAGTCAAGGATCTTCAGTTCTCTGCTTGACAGCAAATATACAGACGAGCCTTTTTTCTTTTGTCTTTCCATTCTTCTTCCTTTTATTCCTTACACTCTTTTCCTCTCTACCTATTTCTTCCTTTGTAATTTCCTTTCTTGATTCTTTCTTCCTTTACCCTCCTTTCCTAATTGTTGTTGTCTTCCTTGAGATGCCTGTGTCATCTTTAATTTTCATTCTTTAAATGTCCTTTCTTTCTTGCCCACATTTTCTGTTTCCAATCCCTCATTTTTGCTTTTTATTTCTGCCAGCAACCTCTGTTTTTTCTTTCTTGCTTTAGCCTTCTTTCCATTTTTCTAATTGTTCTTATTTTTCTACAGCTCTTCATTCATGCCTCTTTTTCCAGTCTTCTAACCTTTTCTCATCTTCTCCTTTTTCCTTTCCCTGATCTGATTTTTCAGTGCTATTCTTTCTTTCCTTTCATTTTTAATTATTTTCTTTTTCTTGATGCCTTCTTCCTGTAGCTCCATTTCCCCTACTTGATAAAGAAGTTTTTAATGAGACCCTTGGTTGAAATTTCCTTTCCTTTTGTTTCCTTTTAGTTTCTTTCCAAGGATTCCTTTCTCTTCCTCTTATTTCCACGCTTCCTTTTCTCTGCCTGTTTTTCCTTTCCATCCAACAATTTCCTTTAGCTTGTCTTCCTTCATTCAGTCCTTTTCTTTCTTTTTCCTTTTTTTTGCTTTCTTTCATTCCATTTTCTCCAAACCAAATCAAAAATAGTTGAAAATTCAAGTCAGTCGTATTTATATAACTCCAAATTACAACAGTTACCTCAAGACACTTAATTTACTTCTAATGATTTTACTGATGTGACTGCTGTTAACAATCACTTTGACATAATTTTACATCATTCTCACCACAAAGTTCTCAAATAACCAGTGCATTCCCGCCTCATAGGTGTTTCTCATTGTGTTTGTGTAAACTTTCAATGTAGTTTCGACACATATTTTTCTACTGAAGATATTTATTACTGTGTTGATGCATTTCTCATCTGAACCTCATAACTCATCAACACAGTTTGTATTTTATGTTTTTCACAGTTTGCACAGCTCTCTCACATTCCTGAATACCGTCAGTTAGTCTTTTCAATCAAATTACTTTAAACTTCTTTTGTAATCCATTATGTTACCAAAGGTATTCACTCGTCTGCCTTCACAGGCATAATATAAACTTGAGTGACATTCCATTCTTAATCCATAGTGTTAAATATGATGTTGGCCCACCCTTTGCAACTGTAACAGCTTCAAATCTTCTGGGAAGACTTTCCACAAGGTTTAGGAGTGTGTTTATGGGAATTTTCCACAATTCTTCCAGAAGTGCTTTTGTGAGGTCAGACACTGATGTTGGACACAAAGTTCTGGCTCACCGTCTCCTCTCTAATTCATCCCCAAAGTCATCTGTTTGATTTTAGGAGTCTGTGGAGGTCATAAAACTTCCACACCAAACTCACTAATCCATGTCTTTATGAACCTTGGTGTGCAGTCATATTAGAAGAGGAAGGGACCATCTCCAAACTGATCTCACTGTAACTCAAACAAGCCCACACCATAATCCCCAAACTTTAAATTTGGCACAAGGCAGTCAGATAAGAACCGTTCTCCTGGCAACCACCAAATGCAGACTCATCCATCAGAGCCCAAGTCAGAGAATCATAATTTGTCACTCCAGAGAACATGTCTCCACTACTCTAGATTCAGTGGCTACTTGCTTTACACCACCGCATCTCCAACTGCAAAGCTTTGCATTGCAGTTGGAGGCTTGAATGCAGCTGCTCAGCCATGGAAACCCATTCCATGAAGCTCTCTGCACACTGTTCTTTAGCTAATCTGAAGGCCACATGAAGTTTGGAGGGTTGTAGCAATTGATTCTCAGAAAGCTCTGTGCACTGTGCACCTCAGCATCTGCTGACCCTGATCTGTAATTTTACATGGCCTATCACTGACTTCCTGAGGTTGACCCATTCGTCCAAAAATGTTTGCAGAAGCAGTCTGCATAGGTGCTTAAGACCAAAGTGTGTAAAAACATATCCTTCACACAAACTGTCACTATGAGGCATAATGGATACATCCTTTTATGTAGTTTGTACTAATTTCTAAACTCGACCATCCAAAAGACATAGCAGAAACTGAGACTCATCTACCTGACAACAACTTCACAGCCGTCTAGTGTCCAGGTTTGGTAAGGCCATGTGAATCGTGGCCTCAGTTCTCCACTGACAGAATTGGTTCCAGATGTGGTTGTCTCCTGCTGTAACCCGTCTGCTTAAAGGCTTGATGTGTTGTGCTGTTTGTGTGATTTAAGTTACTTTTGCCTGTCTTTGAGCTTAAAACAGTCTCCTCTATCCTCTGCCATCAACAAGACATTTTTGTCAAGAGAACTCACTGAACATTTTCTCTTCCTTAAACCATTTTTGTATACCCCCAAGATGATTGTGCAGTAAAATCACAGAAGATCAACAAGTTTTTGAAATACCCAAAACAGCCCCTCTGACACCAACAACCAAAGTCAGTTAAAATCTCGCTATCTCTTTTCTACTCGGTTTGAACTTCAACCATTCCCATATGCCTAAGTACACAGACTCTCTGTGATTGGCTGATCACATATTTGTGTTAACAAGCAGTTAACCAGTGCACCTATCAAAGTGGCAGGTGAGTGTATAATTAGCACAAATTGGTACAGCAATGCATTAAAAGAAAACAATGTTTTGACAGTGAGAAGGGTTCAAACCTCTTCCTTCCCTCTTCTGCCCATAGTTGCATTAATATGACAACAACATTTTGAGAGAAACCACCTGAGATGCCAATCCAATTTGTCATTGCTCCGTATAGAAGTGTTCCTGGTCCTTTTATCTCCTACAAAAACATGTTTTCTAAAACATTATTAATCTCTCCTGAACTGTTACCAAACTCTAGTCACATGTTCTTTAGGTTTTTCTAGTCTCACATTCATTGAGTGCTCTCAGGTATACCTTACTGACTCTTATATCTTTTTTACTCACCCCCAATCTCCACCTGTACGTCTTCTCTGTCCATCCATCCCTCTACGTCCCCTGTCCCCTGCTTTTAGAGCCTCTCTGAGCGCTGGCAGCCTGTCGATGAGAAGCATTGGTTTGCAGCCGGCCCAGTCGATGACCCTGACAGTGTGCAGTTATCGTTCTAATTAAGATGCCACACTTGAGTTAAACCGTGGCATTAGGATTTGATGGGGAATTGATCAGGGTGTCAGAGGCGGAGTGAGACAGAGAGAGATAGAGGGGGGGACGGGGGAGACATGGTGAGAGAGAAAGAGATGGTGGGGGGATGTAAGACATAAGGAGGGTGGGGGGTAAGCTGATAAATGGATAAGCAGATGTACTTTATCCACTCCTGCCATGTCTTTATAGCTGAGGAATGAAGCTCAGATTAGATAATATTACATATTACAGTGTGAGAATGTCAGTGCCAGCTTTGATCTCCCATAGTTCTCCCTGTGATGGAGTATCCTGTATGTTTGTGGAGTCAAGAGGAGGAGCAGGGCGAAGGTTAAGATAATCCTTGATAACACTTGATTGCCCAGTCAATATCTTCAATGACAGGAGCTGAGTGTGTCTGTGTGTGTGTTTGCAACCTCTGAAAGCTTTGGCAGGGTCTTACTGCTTCTCCCTCTCGACTTTTCAGCTGAACCACCACACACTCGTGGCTTCACAGTGAACGTCAACAGTAAGAATGCAAGCTGTTTGCAAACACAACATGCGGTGGCACTTCCCGTGCTGCTTCACATTAGAAACGGTGAGTGTATGATTACCTGCAGTGGAACAGCTGCGGGCCAGCATGCATGCATGTGCCGCAGATAAATATGAATGAGCCGCAGATAGGCTTCATGCATTAAAGTGGGTGCGGCCATGCATATTCACTTGGCTCACTGCACACATTCACATGCATTTTAGACACATTCTCACACAGGACTTTACAAACAACTCTGCATGCACTACACAGCGGGCAGGAGAGAGCGGTCGCCGGGCAAATTAGAGGTCGGCTCAAAAGTTTTTGTACATGTCAGAGCTGCGAGAATACGTTTGCCTGCAAGCATCAGGCAAGTTTGTTAAGAAAGCACGTCAAACACATATGCAAGAAGAACAAAAACCAAACAAGCAAAAAAAAAACACGCAAGTTATATTTAAAGGAGCAGTCTCCTGAGAAATGAAGCCAATGCGGTTGCTGTTCCTCTAATATGAGCAGATTTGGGTATTTTAGACTCATGCATTAAAAAGCATGTTAAGAAGCAAGAGCTTAATAATAATAAAGATTAAATACAAAACTGCATTAATGCTTAGTGAATCAAAAGAGGTGTGTCATGTGTCATTTTGGCCCTGCCTCAGATTTATATAGTTTGTTTCTTTTGATACACTCATGTAGTGAACTGAAAGTATAAAGGTATCATAAATCAATGTGACTATAAGAGTCAGTTGCAGCAGCAGCAGTGGTATCATGGTTATCAGAAAGAAATTCGTGTGATTGAGCCACATTTATCCCTCAGCTGTATTATCATGGCTCTGGGTGCGAGTGTGTGGGTGTGTGTTCACTTGTGTTTGTGTCAGGTCCGGTTAATCACACGTCTTTTTCTGAGCAGCTGTTAGAAGCAGACAGCACTCTGAGGTCAGCCGTGTGTCAGGTGTCATTCATGCTTTTTGTCACTGACTGAGGACTTCGTCCTTCAAGTGCTTCATGTCACTCTCCCATTTCCACTCAGACACGAGCGTCATCAGGACAGTCATAAGGTAAAGCTCACAACACAGTCCAGTCCAGATGTGGACTGACACCTCACAGGCAAGCAATGCTTCCTAGTGTATTTTTCCTGCTCTTGTGTTCTCATACCATGTACTGAGCTAAAAGCAAACTTACCTTTCATTTGATATTGAATAGTGGGTAGTTTGTTGTGATGTGATTTACTTTCAGCGTGTTCTGCAGGCACAGAGGCTACTCTTTTCTATCATTCTACTCTTCATCAGCACTCTTAGCATCTAAAATAGGACCAAACTTCCAACTTAGTCCTCTTAAAAGTCTGCAGAGTGTTGCATCAACTCACTTTGCTTATATGCTCATTTGTTGTTGGTATTATTGTAGGATCTTTATTCTACAATATAAAGTTGTTGTGATTTGGTGCTATATAAATCAGAATGAATATAATTAAACTGAACAGCAAAGAAAATGCCTTTTGTAAAAGTTTGACAATAATTCAAAAATTCAATAATTCATTTCCAGCTTGTTGCCTTTACAGTTGGAAAGAGTCCTTGTTTCACTTCCATTGTTGACTTTAGAAGTTTGATCGATTATTAAACACCACAGATGGTCCTGTCCATGGCAATGGCACACATAAAGGCAGCATCCTGTGGCCACAGGACAGGAAAAAAAAATCAGCAAATGCTGAAAGAATATGAAAAAAAGTCCAAGGAGTTGATCAGGCCTCCAAGGTAACCAGTCACCAATATTATCAAGTGTCCTCAGTATGACTGATTAAAAAATGCCCTGTCCATATTCCAGAGGACAGAAAGAGTTCGCTACCACAGTCCTGGTCTTAGACACCTTTTTAACAGATAAATATTTCAAAGAATGATACCAGAAAAATGCATTAGAAAGTCATGACTTGTTTTTCTTTTTTGAGAGCTGATGTTCATTTTAAATGGACTTTGATCCAGGTAGATTTTCAATTGCTCTCCTGGAAGCTGGAAGCTAATCTCAGCTCACACCCTCGTTGTGTCACCACCAGTTGTTTGACCTTTATGGTCACTGAGACAATATTAGACAGCCAGCAGAGACTTCATGAAAGTGTGTGGCCAACTAGCAGTCTGGCACATAGACTGTGAAACTGCAAGACAGCTTTACAGAGGGTAAAGATGGAGTAACAATGTGACCTCTCATCTTGTCTACAAGGCTTTTATAACCAACCTGACAAAGAAATGCTGTTTAGATTGAAAATGTTCTCAATAACATTTAAGAACCTCAAGGCTATTCCATTCATTGATTACCACTGACAATGATCATTTACATAAGTATGGGAATGTTCAAGGTTAGTTCATGCTAAAATGATTTTCTGAGACCGTTTCAGGTAGTCTTCAAGAAAATAATGCATTTCCTATACAGAATCAAGGTCCATGCATGCTCGTCTCCATGCTCTCCTCCCCTCTCTCTCTGATGACAGAAAAAAAGCTATTGACTAACCATCAAATCTCCTATCTGCACGGTAGGCCATTTTTCCTTGTCTCAGCACTCCACACCTCCTCCATTATAGCTCATAATCTCATCTGAACAGGCAAATGACCCTCTGAGACATACAGAGCAAGAGAGAGGCAAGAAGAGAGTGTGAGGGTAAGAGAGAGAGAATGAGCAAAATATAAGCATACACTCTAAAAAGTAATTCAGAGGCTTAGTAAATATCACAATAAATATAAGTTAGATGAGCCTGATAAAATCTATGGATATGCTTTTAGTAATTATTTGAGTTTGATAAGTTGAAATAAATGTCTAAAATGTTAACGTATGTGTTCGTGTTAAATTAAGGTATTTATTTACATTTATCTCAGACAAAAAAAATTCAGTATGTGGTTCACAGAATACCTTCTTTGCATGTACTTAATATTTTTTGTTTAAAATTGAATCAAAATATTTGAGAAATAGGTATCTATACTCATCAGTATCTTGTACTATCATTAATTATCCACATCAATATTATTTATTGTCAGCAACTACAACTGAAAAGTGTAAGTAAAACCCGATAACGTAGAGTAATTGACTACCGTGAGCCTTTTCCATTGTTTTGTTCATTTTGTTTTTTAAATACTCTGAGCTTTTGTGTTTGCTCATGTTTAACATGTGGTCATTTTTCATACATGTATTATGAAACACACAACTACATATTAGTTTGTTTGGTTTTTCAGACTTAGACTACCAGTGAAATACAATAACATTCATATCTGAATTCTAGGGGGCGATCGTGGCTCAAGAGTTGGCAGCTTGTCTTGTAATCAGAAGGTTGCTGGTTTGAGCTCCGACAGTCTTGGTCGCCTACTGGTTGCCTACTGCCCACCTACTGGTGGTCAGAGGGCCTGGTAGCGCCAGTGTCCGGCAGCCTCGCCTCTGTCTGTGCGCCACGCTGCCAGGCAATGTTATTCAATTGATCACTGTGGCAATGTAGCATGCCATCACCAATGTGTGTGTGAATGACTGAATGATTCACACACACATTCAGGATGATTGAATGTAGTGTAAAGCACTTTGGGGTCCATAGGGACTAAGTAAAGCGCTATACAAATACAGGCCATTTATCATATTTAATATTAAGTACAATTTTGATTACATTCAGTTTACAATATTAAGTAAATGGAACAAAATTTTGGATTAACTGACCATCTATAATTCAGTTACATTGACCAAGCATGTCAGTGTTATTTACTCAATTTTTTCATGTTTGTGTAACAACTACAATTATTAATTTCAACTTAATATGTTTAAGCTTAAGTTATTCAATTGATCAAGTATATTGAACAGATTTGACTGGTTTCCAATCTACTCAATATTTTTAAGTGTAAAAGTGTTGCCTCAAAAATTTTAAGTAAATGTCAGTTTTAGTTTTTGGAGTGTAGCCCGGTTTAAATAACACCCACCTTCCTGACAGAAGCCAGGTCGGAAGGATAAAAAGACATGGAACATAACTAAGAGGGGAGTGTGTCTGTCCCTCTCGAAGAAAGTACGGATTTGTGAAAAAATTGCAAATATTTCTTTAATTAAAGCAATATTTAAATTTAAAATGTTTGAACTATGATTTGAAGGATAAACCTGGGGTCATCAGTGACAGCAGATATGCCATTAATAAGTCAGATACATTATCGGGAGGAGCTGATGTGGAGGTGGGCTGTATAGTGGCTTGCAAACACACAGCAACAGTGGGTAGGCTAAAGATGCTTAAATAGGGTACTATTTTCGATGATGGTGATTTTCTTATTCTTCAGAGAAGCCCTTCAAAAAACAAAAAAAGAGACACAAATCTCAGGACTTTTTATTTTATCTGTTGTACAGTGTCCTTGGGTGCTTTGAAAGGCGCTATTTAAATAAAATGTATTATTATTATTATTATTATTATTAAAGATGCTTAAATAGGGTACTATATATGAACTTTATCAGTTTGTGCCAAGCAAGTACCAGCATACCCATGGTATCTGTGGCTAAGAAAGTAAAACGGGTCATCTACTAATCAGAAGGTTGGTGGTTTGATCCCTGGCTGCTCCAGTCTACATGCCCAAATTATCCTTGGCAAGATAGTGAACCATGAGTGGCTTGTTTCAATGTTAAAAAGAAATTACTTGGACATAAAAAAAGTACTTGAATGGGTGGATGAGATATATTGTGTAAAGTGATTTTAGTGCTCAAATTGAGTAGAAATGCGGCATATAAGATCCAGTCTATTTACCATTAGCACGCCAGATAATGCGGCTGGCATTAAGATGAGCTCTTCTGCCTTCCCTGTGCTCGGTCTGCCTGAACTCAGACTCTGCTGCCATATGATCAACACTAAACGTGTCCAGTCACACTTCTGTAGCTACACATTGACAAAAATGGCAACATCTAGGCGTACTTACAGAAACCCTAACCAAAAATCTGACCTTAACCTAAACATTACCTCTACAATTGTTTGAAGCATCAGTAATACCCCCCTGAGAACAACTATATTTCTCTAACCACATAAACTAAAAGTATTGGTAACTAGATAGCAGTGTTAGGGTATTTGTGTGCATCACTAGAAAGGAGTTTATGAATGCATTACCCAGAGTTTTATTCTCAGCAGCTGCTTTGACATCTTTTAGACTTCTAGTCCTAAAACAATCTGGCTTTCCCACATTTGGTTTTTTTTTTCCACTTTTCCTTTCTGGACTGTATCACTGCTACCTCAGTTAAAACAATCTACCTGCCACTCTCCATGTTTCTCTCATTGGGTGGCTAACCACTGCTACCGCCCTCTCTGCCTCAGCTGACCATTGATCATTAGTGACAGTGATGTCTCTACCGCACTCACTGTGATGTCCTGGCTGCTGTCCACCCAGGACTGTTCCTGACCCCGACGGCATCAGTGCCCACCAGTTACCGTGACAATTACATCCCGAGCTTGTCATTGGTCCGGTCTGCCTGCCTGCTCTGACTCGCCTTCTGGTGGCAGCCATAACTCCTGCCAAACGAGCCTTATGATCCCTTGCCTCCTACGCCCTTTATGGGTGCTTGGGGAGACAATGGGGCGATACAGACTCCCCCTCACCCCCCCAGTCTCTCTGAACTGTATTTCTCTTGTCACCCCTACCACCCCTCTTTCCTTTCATCACACATATATATGGCTGAAAGTGGTATGTCACCCCCATACCACCCACCCCCCGTTCTCAGCTGCTCAGTGATGGATGGAGAGACTGAGGAATTAACCTTGGCTTTATGGGGACTCCTGTGCCACTCTCCACTGCTGTCTGAGATCCCCGTTTGCCTCTTTGCCTCTTTCCTCTCGATCACGTTCTTTCTGTCTTCCTGTGCGTGCATGTGAAGGGTTTCTCCCGGCAAACGTCCCATGAACAGGGCAAATGATGCATTCTGAGAATTGCCTCCAAATGAGCAGTGATTTGTCTCCCCTCAACTGGAAGCAGTTAGTTAAACAGAGAGAGAGTCTCAAATATACGTTTAACATGAGACAATGAGGCACAAATGTGACCGCGATCATAAATTTGCAAATTGGGAAACAATTTTTTCCATCGGTTGTCTCAAAAACAAGATTTGTGCCTTTCCTTCACTACTCCCACCACACAAACAGCTGACACATGATAATGAAAAAATAAATACGTTAGTGAAAATCAATACAATTTTTCATCCTGTCTGAAAACATACAGGAAACCACCGTGTCTGACAACTATCTGTTGGAAATTTTGCTGTTTGTTTGTGTTACGGGTCCCAAGGATGAAGACCACGATGACAAATATGTTACCTGTAAAAGCAGGTGAAGAGCAGAGTAAGGAAGACACGATGCATCTTTGTTTTCCTCTAGAACGTGTCTGAGGAAGCAGCGGAAGGTGGGCTCCACTTACTGCACCCTGAAACCCTGGAGCAACCACCAACGTTCCGCCCTCACTGCTTTCTAACATAAAATGACTCCCTTTTCATGGGTTTCTATTCTTTTAAAGTAACTGAAAAGGAGTACATATAGTAAGGAAAACTGTCCCATAACACCGGTTTTACACCAAATAATATTAATTTGGTCATTCCCTCACAGGGATGCCACATTTGTGTTGATTAAGTTATGCTGATGTGAAAGTTGTCTGTCAAACTAAACAACTAGATGACTGTAGCTGATAAGGTTTGTCTCACTTTGTCATGGAAATGGGAGCAAAGCAATTTAAGAGAGTAGATACTGATGTAACTTCGACTGCTATTAAAACAACAAACTAAAAAAAAATGCAGTTGTACAACATTTTTAATGATGGTTTCACATTTTTACAGCCTGTCATTCCTCTGAAAACACCCGCATAGGTTCACCCAATAGATTTCGTTGTGCAAGCTGTTTTTCTTACCAAACGTTAAATTTCACATTTAAGCAACCTCCACAGTCTCGTATGTAAAATGCAAGCCTCTATACCCTGGAAATCTTGAATAGAGCTTTGTAATTAGTTTAATGTTGTAGAAGAATATATTCACTATAGCCTGTACGGTACAGAACATTTTCCTGGTGCCTTTTTGGGCTTCAGTCTTTGATTTTGTAAATTACTTCCCCTATTACAGTCCAGATTGATAAAGCGTTTATGCACTGACTTGAATGACAAGTCACTACGATACGAGCATGCAATTGATTTGGTTTTGCAATCAAATCTAGATCAAGGCTTCAAACACAGAAGCCTGTAACCCAGTGGGAGATCTATGAGTGACTTCTTCCATGTTTTATATACAGACTATAATTTAAACTCAAACAGCTATTTTTTTTCCTTCACCCTAACAATATACAACAGTTTTTGTCACCAAACCTTATTGAATAGTGATAGCAAGAAAATGTGAACATCCCCTGACTTTCTCCCGAGGACCAGTCGTGATAAAATGTGATGTATTGAGCTTTCTCACTCACTATGTGTTAATAGACCTCTCTGCATTGAATCATTACTTGTTATTAATCTCTGACTCTCTCTCCTTCACAGCATGTCTCTTGTCCTGATTGTTGGGTTTTCCTCTGTATGTATTATTGTAGGGTCGACGTTAATATATGAAGCTCCTTGAGGCAACTGATGTCTGAACTACGCTGTACTAAACCATGTTTTGATGCAGTCAGTTTTCCCAGAACATCATCATCACCACAGTTGGATATGCCTTTAACACCAACAGGGTGACATATCACACAAAGCCACTGACCCCGCTCTTAACCCCACTCTTTTGCCCCTCTGATGTCCCTCTCACCAACACCTCACCCCCAGCCAATTCCAGGTAGTGATGGGGGGGCGAAAGGGGGGCGGAGTGGAGAATGACAGGAGAGAGAAAGTGAGGGAGGCGGGGTTGATGGAGGTTAATAGTGCATCTCTCTTTACCGGCTGTAAAGTGTCCAGACACTCTGTTACTGCTCTGGAACCAGGTCAATCGTGTACGTCCCTTTGTATTAAAGCTCAGAGGTGACAGACAGCCAGAGAGGCAGGGTGAGGAGGAGGGAGGCAACTGCCCTGGTAGTTCAGTCCCAATACAACAAATGGTAGAAATTCTTAGCTAATCAAGAAAAAGACATCTGGTTAAGTAAGTGTGTATAAGTAAAACTTATTAAAAAAACCCCCACAAAATTCTAATGGTGTTAAAAATGTTTGAATAGTGCATCAATATCTGTAGCGTATCATCTACGTGTGTGTGTATGTGTGTGTATGTGTGTTTCTGTGCTTCTGTTGCAAATACACGTTTGCGTACAATATACTCTTGAGTTCCAGTTAAAGCCTCTGTCTCAGTGCAAATTCTGTCATATAAGGATTCATACAATGAACTATATCTGGATGCAAAGAAATTGGATTTTGCTCAAATTGCTCTCAGATCATAAAAAAACAGACATGTCAGCATTCGCATTGCCCTCTTATGGGAATCATGCATACCCTGGACACACTCGGGCGTTCTAGTGCAGAAAAAATGAAGATAAATGTAAAGCAGATACAATCGGAACTAAATGAAAGTACAGTTACATGAAATTCAAAATCAAGACCGCTGAACTCTCTCAGACCTCTGAAGACCTCAAATTCATTATGCAAGTTTTAATCAATAGGAGTATCGACTTTCCTTCCCACTGTCATATGTTTGGAGACAGCTTCTCATTTAATGGTTTTTCTTTATTTTCATGACTGTTTATGATGTAGATTCTCACTGAAGGCAACAAAACTATGAATGAACACATATTGAATTATGTAGTAAAGAAAAGAGTGTGAAATAACTCAAAACATGTTTTATTTTTATACAGTGTTGAAGCAGTTCCCAGAGATGCTGAGCACTTGTTGGCCCTTTTGACTTCACTCTGCGGTCCATCTCATCCCAAACCATCTTGATTGGGCTTAGGTCAGGTGACTGTGGAGGCCAGACCATCTGGTGCAGCACTCCATCTCTCTCCTTCTTGGTCAAATAAACCTTACACAGCCTGGAGGTGTGTTTGGGGTCATTGTCCTGTTGAAAAATAAATGATGGTCCAACTAAACACAAACCGGATGGGATTGCATGTCGCTGCTGGATGCTGTGGTAGCCATGCCGGTTCAGTGTGACTTTAATTTTGAATAAATCTGCAACAGTGTTGCCAGCAAAGCACCCCCACACTATCACACCTCCTCCTCCATGCTTCATGTATGTAGAGACCATCCGTTCACCTTTTTTGCTTCGCAAAAAGACATGATGAGTGGAACCAAAGATCTCAAATTTGGCCTCATCAGACCAAAGCACAGATTTCCACTGGTCTAATGTTCATTCCTTGTGTTTCTTGGCACCCAAAAATCTTTTCTGCTTGTTCCTTTTCCTTAGCAGTGGTTTCTTAGCAGCTATTTGACCTTATTTGCACAGTCTCCTCTGAACAGTTAATGTAGAAATGTGTCTGCTACTGGAACTTTGTGTGGCATATCTCTAATCTGAGGTGCTGTTAACTTGTGATTTCTGAGGCGGATGACTTTTGTCCTCAGCAGCAGAGGTGACTCTTGGTCTTCCTTTTCTTCCTTTCCTTTAGTATTTATCTACAATGTAGAAAGTAGTAAAAATAAAGGGAAATGACTAAATGAGAAGGTGTGTCTTTTGACTGGGAGTGTAGTTCTTGGTTGATATAAGGCAAAAAATATCATAGGCACTCTAAGACAAAATGAAAAATATGAAATGCTATGCTATAATGTTTGCATGCTAACTTGCATATAAAGATAAGCTATGGATGTTGGAAAAGATTTACCACCTTTTTAGGTTGCTAACCTTCACATAGTTAGTAAGCACTGAACAAAATACTTTTTTAAATGATGTTTAAATCCTCCATTATTACAAATTACCCCAAGGATAAAGTTGTGAATATATGTACTAAATTTCAACTGTAGGAAAAACATCCAAAGTTATGACAATTAATCATTTAACCACATATATATATATATATATATATATATATATATATATATATATATATATATACATATATATATATATTAGGGGTGCAACAATACACAAAATTCACGGTTCGGTTCGGTTCGATACTTTGGTGTCACGGTTCGATATTTTTTCGATACAAAAAAATGTTCATGCATTTTTAATTTGTCATTTATTAAAATTATAAATATATATTTTAACTCAAAAGTACAGTTTTTAAATTTAACCCTAACCCTTGTGCGTGTTTTTTATTTTGACAGCGAATGCGCACCTGCGGACCACTTATGTGCAGCCCTGGTTATTTAGCTCATCATGTTGCAGCCACAGAAATTCTTTTGTCCATGAAACCATAAAGCTGCACTTTCTTTTTGCCTCATAGTCTGATTTGTCATAACTTTTCCGTTTTGTGGTAAGCTTTTCTTTGGCTGTCACTTCTTCACCCTGACCTGTCTTATTTGGCTCAGCAGAACTGAAATGCTTTTACACACTCACTCACATAAGCTCAGCGATTCTCTGCGCGATCAACCTCTCACATGTTTAAGCTTGCTGCGGGAGATTTCACTTGTCATGTTTGCATAGTAAGCTAACGATTAATAAGACGATGTCAGAGGAATTGGTGCACAAATTATCATCACTCACAGATCAGTGCTGTCGCTCTCTATACACAGTTCGCACGATTGCAAAGTGAAAGCAAAAAACAAGCGCAAATTCAAACGCGACTTCAATATGTCACATATTGACAGTGGCTCACCGATGCCAATGACATAATTACCCTGCTACATTTCCGAAAGAATGCAAAAGCATTGACATATATTTTTCCTACAATAGCCCGACGGGCAGGGAAGAGATAGATTTTGGTAGCCCGACTGAAAAAAATCGCTAGCTCCGGGACGTCGGGCTAGCGATATTGCAAGCCCTGTATCTGATTGAGGAATCACTCATCTTTGGAAAAGAGAGTTTATTACAGAGAAATGTCTCTTTCCAAAATAAAAGCTATACTATCCGCTTCTTCTGGGCTATATTCTCAGCAGCATAAGGAGAATCATGTGCTAACAGCTGTCTAAATGACTCGGCTAAAGTTAGTAGCATGCTTGCTTGTTTTTTTTCTGCTTCCACTTGTCTTTGCACTACGATGATGTCGGCGTAAATGTGCAGTCATATTCGTTGTGTTCCCGCTAGTGCTTTCAGGTTAATCTCGTTGAAATGACCTTAACGCCACAACACGGCAAATCTCCGTTAACGAGCTACCGCCGATCACTCCGTGCATGGGGCTAGACGGCCAACACGTTAACGAGCTAACTGCGCTAACACACTAGTTCACACCAATGTAATTGAGCATTGCATGGCACATTCAACATACTGTTTTACTTTAGTCCATGACTCGCTTACCTTCAGGGTCATACGTCACATGAAAACCAAAATAATTCCAAACGCCAGATCTGAATGACGTTCAATTTGCCTGTTGCAAGGAGAGCTTAACTTCTGTCTCGCTAGCTTGCCCTGCGCTCTTCCTTCTGACTATGCTGTCTGTGTTGAGCGCTCAGTGGATCTGCGCTCGACAGTGCAGCCTAGGCGGAGTAGTCGAACACAGATTCACTGAGCGCTCAACACAGACAGCATCGTCAGAAGGAAAATTGATAAAATAAATTACAAATGTTGTATTGTTCGATACATATGCGTACCGAACCGAAAGCACTGTATCGAACGGTTCAATATCGATACGAATATCGTTGCACCCCTAATATATATATATATATATATATTAGGGGTGCAACGATACACAAAACTCACGGTTCGGTTTGATACTTTGGTGTCACGGTTCGATATTTTTTCGATACAGAAAAATGTTCATGCTTTTTTAATTTGTCATTTACTAAAATTATAAATATATATTTTAACTCAAAAGTACAGTTTTTAAATTTAATGTTACTGAAACAACAAAGTAATAAAAAAATAAATCTATCTGATCGAGAAATCACTCATCTTTGGAAAAGAGAGTTTATTACAGAGAAATGGCTCTTTCCAAAATAAAAGCTATACTATACGCTTCTTCTGGGCTATATTTTCAGCAGCATATTAAACATATCAGGTCCCCATAAGGAGAATCATGTGCTAACGGCTGTCTAAATGACTCGGGTAAAGTTTGTAGCATGCGTGCTTGTTGTTTTTGTCTGCTTCCACTTGTCTTTGCACTAGGATGATGTCGGTGTAAATGTGCAGTCATATTCATTTTGTTCCCACTAGTGCTGTCAGCGTTAATCTGAAATGACGTTAATGCCACAACACGGCAAATCTCCGTTAACGCGCTACTGCGGATCGCCCCGTGCATGGGGCTGGACAGCCTCAACACGTTAACGAGCAAACTGCGCTAACGCAGTAGTTCCCGCCCATGTAATTGAGCATTGCGTGGCACATCCAACATACTGTTTTACTTTTGTCCATGACGCGCTTACCTTCAGGGTCATACTTCATATGAAAACCAAAATAGTTCCAAACGCCAGATCTGAATGAGGGTGGGGGAGGTTCAATTTGCCATGTTGCAACGAGCTTAGCTTCTGGCTTGCTAGCTTGTGCTGCGCTCAGTGGATCTGCGCTCGACAGTGCAGCCTCGGCGGAGTAGTCGAACACAGATCCACTGAGCGCTCAACACAGACAGCATTGTCAGAAGAAAAGTTGATAAAATAAATTAAAAATTTTGTATCGTTCGATACATATGCGTACCGAACCAAAAGCACCGTATGGAACGGTTCAATATCGATACGAGTATCGTTGCACCCCTAATATATATATATATATATATATATATATATATATATATATATATATATATATATATATATATGTGTGTTCTCCACAGAACCAGCAAAGGTGTACTCTCAGTGGCAAGGGAACAATAAGAGAACAGCACCACCAAGGCTGGAGACGGAGCAATACTGGAAGAGCATATGGGAGAAGGATGCAACCCATAACGGCAATGCTCAGTGGCTAGAGGATCTGAGGGCAGACCACAGCGACCTCCCTGAACAGGGTCCAGTAACCATCACAGTGGCAGATATCCAAGAAAGGGTCTCCAGTATGAAGAGTTGGACAGCACCAGGGCCCGACATGGTTCACGCCTACTGGCTGAAGAAGCTGACTGCACTCCACGAGCGTCTGGCAGCACAAATGAACCAGCTGCTAGTTAACGAAAGACACCCGGAATGGCTAACTGAAGGCCGGATGGTCCTGATCCCCAAGGACCCCAAGAAGGGACCGGTCCCCTCCAACTACCGACCAATAACCTGCCTCAGTACTACATGGAAGCTCCTGTCAGGCATCATATCGGCTAAGATGAACAGGCACATGGGTCAATACATGAGCGGGACACAGAAAGGAATTGGCAAGAATACCAGAGGTGCAAAACACCAGCTACTGGTAGACAGAACAATCAGCCGAGACTGCAAGACCAGACTGACCAACCTGTGCACTGCCTGGATTGATTACAAGAAGGCCTATGACTCAATGCCCCACAGCTGGATACTGGAATGCCTAGAATTGTACAAGATCAATGGGACCCTAAGAGCCTTCATCA
This sequence comes from Aulonocara stuartgranti, assembly GCF_965226115.1. NCBI lineage: Eukaryota > Metazoa > Chordata > Actinopteri > Cichliformes > Cichlidae > Aulonocara > Aulonocara stuartgranti. The sequence continues at coordinate 14,287,156 of NC_138953.1, forward strand.
GGAACTCAATGGGGATGTGGCGTACAACACTAGAGGCCAACTCCAAGCCCATAGCACAAGTCACCATCAAGTGCGGGATCTACCAAGGAGATGCTCTGTCCCCACTGCTGTTCTGCATAGGCCTGAACCCCCTCAGTGAGATCATTAACAAGACTGGCTACGGATACCGACTACGGAACGGAGCAGTTGTCAGCCACCTCCTGTACATGGATGACATCAAGCTGTATGCCAAGAGTGAACGAGACATCGATTCACTGATCCACACTACCAGGCTATACAGCAATAACATTGGAATGTCGTTCGGACTGGAGAAGTGTAGTCGGATGGTAACAAAGAGAGGGAAGGTAGTCAGAACTGAGGGGATTGAACTACCAGAAGGCAACATTGCAGACATAGAGGACAGTTACAAGTACCTGGGGATCCCGCAGGCAAATGGGAACCATGAAGAGGCCGCTAGAAAGGCTGCAACCACCAAGTACCTGCAGAGGGTCAGGCAAGTCCTGAGGAGTCAGCTGAATGGTAAGAACAAGATCCGGGCCATCAACACATACGCCCTGCCCGTGATCAGGTACCCTGCTGGGGTAATAAGCTGGCCAAAGAAGGAGATAGAAGCCACTGACATAAAGACAAGAAAGCTCCTGACCATGCATGGAGGGTTTCACCCCAAGTCCAGCACCCTGAGGCTGTACGCTAAGCGGAAGGAAGGGGGCCGGGGACTGGTGAGTGTCAGCACCACAGTCCAGGATGAGACAAGGAACATCCAAGAATACATTGGGAAGATGGCCCCAACTGACCGAGTGCTCAGTGAATACCTCAGGCAGCAGAAACCCAAGAAAGAGGAGGGAGACGAGGAACCATCATGGAAGGACAGGCCCCTGCACGGTATGTACCACCGGCAGATAGAGGAGGTGGCTGATATCCAGAAATCCTACCAGTGGCTGGACAAAGCTGGACTGAAAGACAGCACAGAGGCACTAATCATGGCAGCACAAGAACAAGCTCTGAGTACAAGATCCATAGAGGCTGGGGTCTATCACACCAGGCAAGACCCCAGGTGCAGGCTGTGTAAAGATGCCCCAGAGACTATCCAGCACATAACAGCAGGGTGCAAGATGCTAGCAGGCAAGGCATACATGGAACGCCATAACCAAGTGGCCGGCATAGTGTACAGGAACATCTGTGCCGAGTATAACCTAGAAGTCCCGAGGTCAAAATGGGAGATGCCCCCAAGGGTGGTGGAGAATGACCGAGCTAAGATCCTGTGGGACTTCCAGATACAGACGGACAAAATGGTGGTGGCTAACCAACCGGACATAGTGGTGGTAGACAAACAGAAGAAGACGGCCGTAGTGATCGATGTAGCGGTTCCGAATGACAGCAATATCAGGAAGAAGGAACACGAGAAGCTGGAGAAATACCAAGGGCTCAGAGAAGAGCTCGAGAGGATGTGGAGGGTGAAGGTAACGGTGGTCCCCGTGGTAATCGGAGCACTAGGTGCGGTGACTCCCAAGCTAGGCGAGTGGCTCCAGCAGATCCCGGGAAAAACATCGGAGATCTCTGTCCAGAAGAGCGCAGTCCTGGGAACAGCTAAGATACTGCGCAGGACCCTCAAGCTCCCAGGCCTCTGGTAGAGGACCCGAGCTTGAAGGATAAACCGCCCGCAGGGGCGTGCTGGGTGTTTTATATATATATATATATATATATATAAAGATTATTCAGTGTTGACTTACTCCAGTGTGTGTGCACATGTGACAATGAGAGGAAGCGAATGCTTGGTGTATGGAGGGATTGTTTCAAAGAGACTGTCCTCCTCCTTCTTGATCAGGTGTGGCGGTTGGAGCTCGTCTGTCTTCCCATCAGCTTGTTACCGTGACGATAAGAGCTGAGCCCTGTCCCCTTTTAGTGTCAGCCCTGGCGATGTCCGCATCACAATGGTCAGACTGACAGTCTGAAAGAACAACATCTCTGTGTGTGTGTGTGTGTGTCTGTTTGTGAGGAGTGGCTGAGTAACACTGGCAGTTTGTCCCTTAGGATCAGTCTTTCCTGCATGACCCGCTGACCTCTGCAGACACACACACACACACACACACACACACACACACACACACACACACACACACACACACACACGGGCGGAGATTTCTACTAAACAACTGCACAGTGGCTTTACATGCTAAAACCACAACAACCAAGCAGATTAATTAATGTCACAGATTAGCATTGAAATAATTTACTTTTTAAAAATAATCAGTCTGTTATGTTTACTATATTTTATTGGTGTGTTTACCTGTTTGTCACCAAAAAAAGGAATACCAAATACATTTACAACATTATTGTCTCCCTCCTGACTCCTGGGTATGTGTCTAGTGTAATGTATCCATTCCTCTGGTTGTGTCAGTCAGCTCAGCATGAGGCAGAGAGGGGAGTCTTTACATTGTACATTTACAAGTATTTTCATTACTTTGTGTCAGAATAAGCAGGGTCTGCTGTCTGCTAAGAAGCCCCAGATGACATTTTGGAAAAGCAAACTAAGTACAATGACACAACAGCTTTCTTGCAAAGTCTTCACATGTCAATCTTTCTCCATAATTCCTTCCACCTTGATAATATTACCAGTTCCAGACACACTGAAGCATCCGCACAGCATCCACACAATGTTTCACTGTGAGGATGTCGTACTTTGGATGGTACACCTCTCCCTGCTTTTCCAAACATAAGCAGCAACTCTTTGGCTGAATAGGTCTAGTTTCGTCTTATCTGATCCAGTATGTGTATTCTTTCTTCCAGTTTTTCTCAGTGCACTTCAGCAAGGCTTGAAGGTGTCTCTTGTGGAGAAGTGGAGTCTTTCTTGAATTGTCATTCTCTTCTTTGGTCAGAGGGCCCGGTGGCGCCAGTGTCCGGCAGCCTCGCCTCTGTCAGTGCGTCCCAGGGTGGCTGTGGCTACAATGTAGCTTGCCATCACCATTGTGTGAATGTGTGTGTGAATGGGTGGATGACTGGTTGTGTAAAGCGCTTTGGGGTCCTTAGAGACTAGAAAAGCGCTATATAAATACAGGCCATTTACCATTTACTACAATTCCCAGCTTGGTTAAATCATTCACAGGTGTGTCGGCAGTTGTTCTGGGATCTTTATACACATCTCTCTCTGGTTTCTTGGATAAGTCTTTGAAATCCTTCGCTTCCTAACTGTGTCAAGCTTGTTCTGGATACTTCTCACTCCAGCTCTTGACAGTTGTGGTAACTTTGTACATCCATCTCCTGCTTTGCAAGCAGTTTGTTTTTCTCAAGTCTAAACTATTTTTCAGTTTTGGCATGATGCTTTCCCAAGTGACATCTCAAATACTTGCTGAAGTTTTTATACTTTTTTTTTTTTTACTTTATGTTTAAAAGTTAAACCTCAGCTTCAACTTGATTTTACAAGCTTTGAGCATTACAAAGTTAAAGCTCATCATTGCACAATAGGGTACTTCAGAGAGCCCGAATGAGGACTAACCCAGCTCTTACCACGTCTCCTGAATGTTGTGTAGGAAACCAAGCTCACTGAGGCTAGCCAAGGAAGGACCACAATAAAGTCTCCTTTTACACACACTCACTCCTAAACACACACACACACATTTATTAAGACAGAGCAGTGTAGCAGACAGGAAGGAGAGACAGTTCCTAAGACATTGGGGGGAGGGAGGAACTGCTCTGCTATTTCCTGCGTCTGAGGAGGAGCATTAGACCTAAGACAATGTCACAGCCAATCACCTTCAACACTGTCACATGACTCCTTGCAGTTGGCCGTCTCATCGTCTTTCCTTCTTCTTAAAGCTTTTGGACAAGCACCCAACCTGAAGGACCCGACTTGTCCAAACACACCTTCCTTCCATCTCCTCCTTTCTGTTGTTATTTTTCCTCTTTTCCAAACGCTCCTCCTCGTTCCTCCCTTCATCTTTCCTCTTCGTGTCCATGCCAGCTCATTGATCTCTGTCAGTATTGAATGTCAGAGACACGTTCAAAGATGCTTTTCGCTCCCCATTAATAATTCACACTGCCTGAATCATCAATAATAATTCTCACAGAGCAATCATCAGCTTTACCACCACCACTCTCTCTCTTTCTCTGTCCCCCATCCCTCTCTTCCTCTCTTTATCCTCTTCCTGCCCTAGGCCATTCTTCCCTTGCACACCTTATTCCCTACTTAAACTCCTTCACCCTGTGATATCTCTTTTTGCTTATTCGGCCCACTTTTCCAGCCCTTTTATGTGCATCATATCTTTATCCTTTTTCCCTTGGCAAGGCACTTTTTGACGAGGTCAATCTGTGCTTTTACATTGATGGATTATCTAAACATGACTGATTCCCACTGTACTCTAATGCAGCAAACAGTTGTGTTGTTTTCCTGTGATATTCCTCATGAAATAAGGCATTAACATTATTACTAGACTCACAGGGCAATCTTACTGCGGTCCTCTTCTTTAATGTGGCTATAACTCAAGCCATGTCAATCACCTGCTCAAAAATGAATGAGGATGGACTATGTGTCACCACCCAGCCAGTGTATATTTACTTTAATAGATATAGTGGAGAGGAGGAAGAGGTAGAGGAGGATAAATAGAGGCAAAAAGCCTCTCTTAATGTACATGTAAAACTCTCCAGTGGGCCCATGCCAAGTGTAAGTGGTTGAGTGATATTGGCAAAGGGAAAGAGGAGGGGATATAGGGAGAGAAAGTGTCAGATTTAGGCATTTTCCTTAATGCTATAAGAGCTTATTGATATTTTGATTTTCACTGGGGGCCGGCAGGTGCTGAGGCAGCTGCTTTTTGCTCCGTCTCTTTACGGGTGAGAGATGTGGAGTTCATCCCATCCCGCTCACGGAAAACTGTTCGGAAAACTGTCTCCTGGGAATGTTGCCATGATCAGCTAGGGAGAGAGGGGGGTGGGGGGCTGTTTGTTGTTGCAGGCAGCGAAAACATGGGTCATCTGAGGTCCATCGGTTTGACGACTTATGTCATTTAATTCTTCTGATTAGTTGCCCCTCTCACAGAAAGAGATACAGATCTGGGCTTCAAACTGTGATCACCTCATGACATCATAGGGTGAGAGCCAATCAGAATCATTGCCAAACAGAGATGATATTTTATATCACTGTAGTCAGGCCTGAGTCCATTTGTCTGACAAGCTGATCTAAAACTGGTTATCTCAAAAATTATGGTCAGGTTCCTTCAAAATTCTGTATGAATTTTCAGGGGCCTCAGAGGAGGTAATATTTTCACTGACCTTTTCTTTAGTATGGTGTCTACTGGCAACATCTCCATATTTTTTATGTGAACTCCACCAGTGTGGTGTCCTGTTCTTTCCCTTTTTTTAATTTATAAAGCTATGATGTCCCCCTTTCTTGCTTGCGACCCTCTAATATGATGAAGCATGCCTATTATGTTTAACATTTTTAGAGGCATGAAAGGGCAAAAATGATGCAGTATATCACAATAAAAATCAGGGTGATGGAAACATGCAGGAGAATGTGCCCAGGAATTACTTATTTGCTCCACTGGAAAATCTGATCTGAACTGCAATCATGACATTAAGTATCTATTAGCTGCGGATACACTATATTATATTTTATAAATATCTGTTTTATTTTCTGTGCAGCATTAAGTTTAAATATGAATATATACAGTATATTAATATCTCAGGTGGGATCTGGTTGTCATGTACGTGTACATGTAACGTTGGAAACCACCGGGACATACAAGATTAAACTTTTTCTTATCAGAGAATAAAACTTTCTTCACCTTTCAATTTGCTCTCTTGCAAAGTCCAAATGCTAAGTTCTGTGGCATTCAAGGAGACGAGGCCTTTGAAGATGTGTTTTGCTTTTAATTTTGGTTGAGGACCGTCCAGTATCTTGACAGACAGCCAATTGGATCCTCCGGCTCAGTGCTGCTGAAACTAAGTACCTGACTGTAAATGACAATGAATCCAAATTTTTGCACAGATTTGGCCTTTTAAAGGCATGTCATCCTAAACAGCCTGTTTCAGTTTAAGCATTGTTTTCAATAAATTGCATTCTCAAAAAATGCTTTGTCTCACTCCCATTTCTTCTTGCTGCATGTTGAAGCTCTACTTGGAACCTTGTTAAGATCCAGCCATGCAAAACATGATTTTTTTTGGTTGCCATTTTTCAAGTGGTCTTAAACTTTTGATCGGGCCTGTATTATAAAAGAATGACACAATAACTGGACTGAAAATCAGTGAGTAGCTACAGCCATCTGTGAATGGTGGAAGCTATGTCATGAAACAAAATGCAGCCAGCAACCAACAAAGAGCTTCAAGGATCTTGGGGCATTATTCCAGTGGTCTTTAAGTAGCCTTAAAGACCACTGGAATAATGCTCCAAGATCCTTGATCCTTATCTAAATTATCTTTGTTGGTTGCAGCCAGCAACCAACAAAGAGCTTCAAGGATCTTGGAGCATTATTCCAGTGGTCTTTAAGGCTACTTGCAGTGGTCTTTAAGGCTCTTTGTTGGTTGCTGGCTGCAACCAACAAAGATAATTTAGATAATTTACTGGATCTAGTAAATTATTTTGAGCATTTAGCTTTTGAGTATATATAATATCAACAATTCCTTTTCTGACACAATTGTGTCGTGCTTTAGTCGTTCATTGCTGCAAGCAACTCAGTCATGAGAGTGAACAACAATGCATCATCATTGGATGTGAGTTGAATCCAGATGTATTCATCTAAATTCATGAGTGATATATAATTAAGGTATTCCAAATGATTGCAATTTGCTGCTTGACTCATCATTTAGTGTTATAGAAGAAAGCACGAAGAAAATGAAAAATAATCATAAGGATGAATAAAGCTGTACTGAATGTATTAGAGTGGACGGGTTTCTCTGGCTGTGGTCACTAAGTGCTATTCTCTGAACCACTGCTGATTTGCACATTTACAAAGCAGTTATATGACACCACTGAATGGAGGCAAATGGGATGGGGCTGCTTGCTTAATTACACTTTCCCCTCTGTAAACTGTAACTTGATAAATCACGTCCTTTTTTATTAATCAGATACCTCTTTTAACATTTCTTAATAAAAAAAAATGTTATTACTAAATTATGACATTGTTTAATCAAACAATATTTACATGTCTCTAAAATTCAGCACAGATTTATGAAAAAGATATTGTTGAAAACTGAACAACTTGAAAAATATAAAAAGAATATAACTTAGCACAATGTAAGAAACAGTACAACTTCACAAAATACTTAACTGTAGGCAACAACTAGCAGTTTTAGAAGAAAGTAAAGAGGACCTTTAGTGTATTATTTAAAAAGTAGATATAATGATGCTATTTAAAGGTACAGTTATTTTAGTTTATTAAATAGAAAAAAATATCTTTTTACATAAACACCTATTAGTTAGGGGTGCAACAATACACAAAATTCACGGTTCGGTTCGGTTCGATACTTTGGTGTCACGGTTCGATATTTTTTCGATACAAAAAAAATGTTCATGCCTTTTTAATTTGTCATTTATTAAAATTATAAATATATATTTTAACTCAAAAGTACAGTTTTTAAATTTAACCCTAACCCTTGTGCGTGTTTTTTATTTTGACAGCGAATGCGCACCTGCGGACCACTTATGTGCAGCCCTGGTTATTTAGCTCGTCATATTGCAGCCACAGAAATTCTTTTGTCCATGAAACCATAAAGCTGCACTTTCTTTTTGTCTTATAGTCTGATTTGTCATAACTTCTCCGTTTTGTGGTAAGCTTTTCTTTGGCTGTCACTTCTTCACCCTGACCTGTCTTATTTGGCTCAGCAGAACTAAAATATATATCTGTCTGTGAAGGTTCTCAGTCATCCAGGTCATCGTAGTCAAATATAAATCCTGCTGCTTTTACACACGCACTCACATAAGCTCAGCGATTCTCTGCGCGATCAACCTCTCACATGTTTAAGCTGCGGGAGATTTCACTTGTCATGTTTGCATAGTAAGCTAACAATTGATAAGACGATGTCAGAGGAATTGGTGCGCAAATTATCATCACTCACAGATAAGTGCTGTCGCTCTCTATACACAGTTCGCGCGATTGCAAAGTGAAAGCAAAAAAACACAAGCGCAAATTCAAACGCGATTTCAATATGTCACATATTGACAGTGGCTCACCGATGCCAATGACATAATTACCCAGCTACATTTCTGAAAGAATGCAAAAGCATTGACATATATTTTTCCTTCCTACAATAGCCCGACGGGCAGGGCAGAGATAGATTTTGGTACCCCGACTGAAAAAATCGCTAGCCCCAGGACGTCGGGCCAGCGATATTGCGAGCCCTGTATCTGATTGAGGAATCACTCATCTTTGGAAAAGAGAGTTTATTACAGAGAAATGGCTCTTTCCAAAATAAAAGCTATACTATCCGCTTCTTCTGGGCTATATTCTCAGCAGCTGTCTAAATGACTCGGCTAAAGTTAGTAGCATGCTTGTTGTTTTTGTCTTTGCACTAGGATGATGTCGGCGTAAATGTGCAGTCATATTCGTTGTGTTCCCACTAGTGCTTTCAGGTTAATCTCGTTGAAATGACCTTAACGCCACAACACGGCAAATCTCCGTTAACGAGCTACCGCCGATCGCCCCGTGCATGGGGCTAGACGGCCAACACGTTAACGAGCTAACTGCGCTAACACACTAGTTCCCACCCATGTAATTGAGCATTGCATGGCACATCCAACATACTGTTTTACTTTAGTCCATGACTGGCTTACCTTCAGGGTCATACGTCACATGAAAACCAAAATAATTCCAAACGCCAGATCTGAATGAGAGTGGGGGAGGTCCATGTTGCAAGGAGAGCTTAACTTCTGTCTCGCTAGCTTGCCCTGCGCTCTTCCTTCTGACTATGCTGTCTGTGTTGAGCGCTCAGTGGATCTGCGCTCGACAGTGCAGCCTAGGCGGAGTAGTCGAACGCAGATTCACTGAGCGCTCAACACAGACAGCATCGTCAGAAGGAAAGTTGATAAAATAAATTACAAATGTTGTATTGTTCGATACATATGCGTACCGAACCGAAAGCACTGTATCGAACGGTTCAATATCGATACGAATATCGTTGCACCCCTAATATATATATATATATATATATATATTAGGGGTGCAACGATACACAAAACTCACGGTTCGGTTTGATACTTTGGTGTCACGGTTCGATATTTTTTCGATACAGAAAAATGTTCATGCTTTTTTAATTTGTCATTTACTAAAATTATAAATATATATTTTAACTCAAAAGTACAGTTTTTAAATTTACTTTACAAAAAACAACAAGGACTAAATAAAATAAAATAAAATAAAATAAAATAAAATAAAATAAAATATAAAAACACCACTGACTTGTGAACTGTTGTCTGACTGAAGCCCACAAGGCACGGATATTTAACACCTGTAGAGATCATAGCAGGCTTCCCTCAGCTGCCTGGACTTCATTTCTGAGAAAAGCCCAGCATGCCATTAGACCTGGGCATGCAGAAATAATCTTCTGCAATAAAGTTTGATAACTACTCACTTTCATAATCTGGGAGAGAATTTGCATTCATGATTAGAGCTCAGAAATTTTGACAGAAATTCTAGAATTAAATTTTTTCTAACATTTAGATCACTAATAAAAGCAGACCCTCACATCTTTAGTCATTAATTGCTATAACTTGTTTATATATACTTTTAACTAACTCCTGATAGTATCATATTTGAGCAAGTAAGAAGCAGACAAATTAATAATAATAATTATTAATTAGATTAGAAAGTACATAATGTAACATGATTTTAATAAATGGTAAAATGGCCTGTATTTATATAGCGCTTTACTAGTCCCTAAGGACCCCAAAGCGCTTTACATATCCTGTCATCCACCCATTCACACACACATTCACACACTGGTGATGGCAAGCTACATTGTAGCCACAGCCACCCTGGGGCGCACTGACAGAGGCGAGGCTGCCGGACACTGGCGCCACCGGGCCCTCTGACCACCACCAGTAGGCAACGGGTGAAGTGTCTTGCCCAAGGACACAACGACCGAGACTGTCCAAGCCGGGGCTCGAACCGGCAACATTCCGATTACAAGGCGAACTCCCAACTCTTGAGCCACGATCGCCAGTAATAAAGTAATAAAGACACTTTAAAACAGAAAATATGTAAGATGCCCTTGTGAATGATCTATTTCTTGGTGTTTGTATCCTGTGTGTTTGTGTTTGTGTGTGTGTGTGTGTGTGTGTGTGTGGAGGGGGGGGGGGGGGGCAGAGTGATTGGTGGTAAGGGATATCTAACACCTAAGAGGACAGACTCACCTGAAGCTGGTGCCAGTTTTCACTTCCTGTACTTATCGACACCTGCTTCCTGTTGCAGGAGGAAGTGGCCACGCAGCACACAGCCTTAGTGAAACTGGAGAGAGTGTTTGCGCTTCTACATTGGGATTGTGTCGGCAAAAAAATCAGCCTCCGGATAAATTATGGATGAGAGTGATGGAAGGGATAAGAAGGAGAAGAGCAGGAGGAGGGGGAGACAGAAGGAGGAGGTCTGATGTTATAGTGTTATCTTCTGTTTTACTGAAACAGCTGGAGAGGCGAGAGGGAGAGAAGTGACACACACCCACACAGTGTCAGGGTTACACAGTGCAACGGCCTGTTATCCCACCTCATCCTGTCACTGTAATGAAGAGCGAACAGGTATTATTACCAGAGAAGAAACTTCATAACTTAAGTTTTGCATTGAGGTAAAAGTTCAAGTTAGAATTTTTGTCCTTTTCATGTTCCTGAGTGAGTTAAAAGAGGGAAAAAGGAATAAAAAGAAAGGTTAAAAAAGGGTAAAAAATTAAGGAGACCGGAGAAAACATCAAAAATAAGATGAAAACAGTAGAAAGGAAAGGAGCAATAACTGAAGGGACATAAGAAAAAGAAAATAAGAGGAAAGAAATAAAGGAGGAAAGAAAAGGAGGAAAGGAGGAAAGAAAGAAAAAGAAAAAAGAGAACGTATTCATTAAATGAAGAAGGATGGAAAGAATTAATAGAGGAAGTAAATAAGACACATTTCCCAAGAGACCAAAAGAAGGGGAGGAAAAAATAATATAGAAAAAAATGGAGAGAAAATAAAACAATGGATGCAATTAATAGGTTTAAGAATAGGGTGAAAACATAAGGTGCACTGGATTAAGGATGGAAAACACAAGAATAGTTAGAGATAAAGAAAACAGCATGTAAAACAAAAATAAAAGTGAGAGAAGAGAAAATGGAGGAACTGGTTTAGGGAAAAAGTTAAATATGAAAAAGGTGGTGAAGGTGGACTAAAAAATGAGAAAACCTCAATAAAGACAGAAGTGACAGACACCAAAGACAGACGGTCGTGAAGAAGAGAGCTTGTGTTATTTAGGCTAAATATAGAATTTGAGAACAAACTTAACAGCAAATGTAAAAAAAAACAAGTATTCTTAAAGTGCCCTTTACTAAATACTTGAGTAACTGTAACTAGTTACTTAAGCAGGGTGTCGCTGACCCTGAGTATATTTTCCGGGACCTGGTGATCGCCCTGACTGTGATGATTCCACGCAGGAGGAGACATGCAGGACAGACTGAGTGAAGGGAAACAGCAGTGAGTTAAAGACAAGCCCTCATTTGATCCATAATTGATCGCCTTTATGTGAGATGGCTGGTGAGTGGAGTCTGATCTAGATAACAAGCGCACCTACCTGCGCTGTGACGGCTGTACGTGACCGCAAGTTAGAGAGAAGCGAGCGGGAGAGTGCCTCGCTTCCATCTCCTGATGTTTTTTTCCCCTCTTTTCTCTTTTAATGAGTGTCAGAATGCAGGTTTCTTTTCTGAGGTGGAGGGGGTGGCAGGGGAAGGATTGAGGGAGGGAGAAAAACAAAACAACAAGAAAGCAGAAAAAGACCAAAAGAACAAGCGTTTCTGATAAAGTGCTTACGGAGCGTTTATCGCAAGTTCTGCAGACATGCAGTTGAGCACTGATGTAGGGCACAAGCCCACAAGTCATGAGGGGGTTTATATCAATGATTAGAAGCACACGGCGGGAACAGAGAGCAGGAAACACAGATACGACTGGGCATAAAATGCTAATACAATGATTTTCACTAATGGTATGTTCACTAAAGTGATGGCCACTCTTTAAAAGCCTCCTTTTAATCATTCTTTCACATTTTTGTGATTTTATTGTGCCAGGCCAGACTCCATGTACAGTTTCAAACTGCATGCACCATTCATAACTGGTGACCTGTTGAGACTTCAAAGGGTCACCAATGTCACAATGGAAAGCCAGTTCGCCGTTCATGAGGCGCACTGTTCAGACTGTTACATTCTTCAATCTTTTTGTTTTGGCTTCAAAGACCTTAAAATTGGAAGTCTGTGATTAGAAGGCTGTATATAAAAGACGGCTGTCACTGTGACATCACTCATCCATTTTGAACTGAGCATTTTCACAATTTTAGAAATTTTCAAAAGGCGACATCACAGTGAGGGTATGAATGTTTGCTGAGGTCGTGAATCAAGGAAGCCAAGGGTTGTTTACCCACATAATTGTATCCAAACAAACCAGAGGAGTCGCTCCCTGCTGGATATTTGAAAGAATTTTGGTTTAAGGGACCTCAAAGGGACCAAAATCAGAAGCTATATCCACCAGGCCTGTCCAAAAAATGATATTTAGATATTAATTGATAACAAAATAAAGCACCTTGAGGCAACTGTTGCTGTGATTAGGCTCTATATAAATAAAACTGAATTGAACTAAATAGAATTTAACATAACGACTAGCGGACTATGGGTGGGGATGAAATATTGAGCTGTAACAGAGCAGATTATGGACACACGGTGAACTAAGTTTGTCGCTGGCTGTACAGAGCAGTGGGGTAATGGTAGCTGAACTGAACAGAGAGCCCACAGTGTGAAATAACTAATTAGAGCTAATAAAGAGTGCCTGATTAGTTAGATTTCAGGCCTGGAAAGCACATCTGATGATGTAAAGAGCAGTGTGAATGCTGGATGAGAAAGGCTGCAGCCAGATGTGGACAAGACAAGGAACTTTAAGTCTTCTAATTTCACAATAAATTATTAACACTTATTTTGTCATAGCCAGCATTGTTGTCATTTTTTAAAATCCAGGCTGCGAAATGATCTAAAGAATGTGCAAAATGAATAGTGTGAGCTCAGACACTGATGTTGGATGAGAAGCCCTGGCTCACAGTCTCCCAAAGTGTTCCCACAAAGCTGGGAGCATGAAATTGTCCAAAACGTTTTGATGTTCTGAAGCATTAAGAGTTCTTTTCAGTGGAACAAAGGGTCTGAGTCCAACTCCTGAAGAACAACCCCACATCATAATCCCTATAAATGCTTGTAGAACCTGTCTCCATGCCTAGGTGCTTGATTTTACACACCTGTGTCCGTGGAACACCCGAATTCAATGATTTTTATGGGTGAGCGGATACTTTGGGCAATATAGTGTATGAATTCTTCACCATTACTTCTGCCATGGTGGGATGAGGTCAGATCCTCCCCAGACTATTCAATGTGATCTCAAGGAACAAGTTTGAAATTCTAGTATTGTGGCAACACTAATGTCCACATAGTCTGCAGCTGCAAACCAGAGCTGTGCAGTCTAAAAGATACCGACGTTCACCTGAAGAAAAGAGTGTTGCATTAACAGTTGAGGAATTACAACCAATTTTATACAAAACTGCCCATTTTCAGAAGCTTAAAAATAATTGGGCAAATCAAAATAAATTTTAAATATTTAAAGTGGATGAAAATCTTTTGCAGTCGGCGATGGCTGGATAACTAGTATAAATTAATATCAAATGCTGTGTTTCTCTTGAGATGCTCTCCCAGGCCTTTGCTGCGGGTATCTTCAGTTGCTGCTTGATTCTTGTTTTCTTCATGCTCTTGAGTTTAATCACTTTGCTGGGCAGATGTTGTTAAGCAGTTTTACTAAACAAAGTAAGAATCTCCAATCATCCAAGTTTATTGTCTTCTCTGGTCTTTTAGGCCTCTTTGGTGTTGCTTGGTTTTGGCAGTCTATTCTAAAAATGCATCAGCTTGTTGTATCAGCTGGCTATGCCTAATGTTTTTGCTATCTGAACAGGTTACTTTGGTTTTTAAGCCCAATGATGCCCTACTTCACTTGCACTGGCATCTCTTTGGACCTCAATTCTAAGTTAAACAATTGGAGCGAACTTGAGAACTCCAGATTTGTCTGCCTAATTTTCAATAAAATAACAAAGGTATAGGCCCTTCTGGCCATGAAAGTACCTGTCTGTCAATTGTACATATGACAAAAGGGGGGTTGTGTATAAAAAAGGCTTTAATTCTTAAACAGTGAATGTAATACTACTGTTAAACCCCTTGAATTAATGCTGAAAGTCTGCACTTCAGTCACTTATTAATTGTTTCATTTATAATCCAGCACAGTGGTGTGCACATGCAAAATTAGAAACGCTATAATACTGTCCAAATATTTATGGACAGCAGTTGGGAACACCTGAAACAGATAGCTATATAAAAACTATATGTAGCTTGCCATCACCAGTGTGTGAATGTGTGTGTGAATGGGTGGATGACTGAATGTGTAAAGCGCTTTGGGGTCCTTAGAGACTAGTAAAGCACTATACAAATACAGGACATTTACCATTTTATATGTAAAATGTTGGAGTGGCCGGAGCATTGTGGTACTTGAGTTTTATTTACAGTTACCTGTGTAGTACTTGACACATTTCAAATGAAAATTTGGCATTACAGCATTATAGTTATGATGGAAAATAAGTAAAAATCTTCTTCGATAACTGGGAAGTTTTCATCCATCCATTAAACAGCTTCTGTCCCTCACTTCCTCATCTATGACTACAGGCAGGAGAATTTGTTTACTTCTGCCATCACAAAATGTAGAAAAAGACAAAAGAGACTGGAGACAAAAGGGTAATGGCCCATCCAATAGAAGAGATGTTTGTCTTCTTTAAAGCCATGAGTTTTATTAATAAAACAACAGTGGCTGTCACAGTGTGCGCTTCGTTCTCGACAGGACAGCAGCAGGAAGGCTAATGTGATCACAGCATCGAGCCCCACGAAGCACAAGAGATACAATCGCTTTTCTAAACAAATAGAGTGAATGATGAATACTGCAACAACAAAATGCCAATAAAAAGCGAAAGGGTTTTAATGACTCTGCTCAGTAAGCGAGAGGCCCTCTGTCTCCTTCATCTCCCCACTCTCCCCCACCTGTCCTCTCCTCTTTCCTCTCGTCTCTCTCCCTCTCCTCCACCTGTCTGTTCTCGCAGACTGCCGCTGACTGCCGGAGACGTTGCTGTGCAATCAGCTCTGACTGTGAGCTCGGCTGGTTTGGGACGCTGGGCTGATGTGACAAGCGCTGTCCTGGTCCTGCCTGGCCCCGTCTCCAGTGTGACACAGAGTTTGTGGTGAGTGGCTATCTCCATGGTGACAGGGTTGTCGCAGGATGTCGGGCAAGTAAGAAAATAAGACCACCTGTCTATTACTTAACAGGTGTGGGAAAGAGTTGAGAATATATGCTGCATTAAAGGGAACCTGGGAAGTCGGATAATGGAAAGTTATGACATTATACATAAGTGTACTGTGTTTTTTGCAGTGTTTAAATAGCAGAAGTACTCAAACAATAAATGCACAAGACCATCACAGTTTAGATTAGCAAAAATGACCAAAAACAACCCAAACAAATAGGGCAAATCACCAGAAGATATAAAGAAAAGTAAAGAAATTAAGATTGGAAAAAAACGACACTAACCCGTAGCAAACCCATACTGTCATAAAGGATGTTAAAATTCTCCACAATGTTTGTGTTATTTTGTTACAACATGTGTTAAATGAAGTTGCCCACTGTGACAAGTAGTGGATGATGAGACACTGATCAAAGCAGTCAATGTCACTTCAGTTATTAAAAAAAAACCCCACCCCACTCAGAAGGGGGAAACTATTCTTTTTTTTTTTTTTTTTGGACCAAGCTTTAAACACGCTTTTTTTTAATGGTTTGAAGTTGGGGATTGACTTTGTTGTGGTGCATTTCTGAGCTTGCAGCCAACTCCAGAGGTTGCTCCCTTGTTAAATATTTCAAACTCTAAGTTCAGCACATGTACAAGTAACCAATGTGAGCCCATAAGAGCCTGTGAGTTTCATGTATTTTTCTAGTCTTGGTTCTGGTGAGAAGAGAAGCGATTTGTCACAGAAACAAATATACATTAAGCAGTGCTTTTCAACAACATCGTGTGGGAAAATTGATAGTTTAGCTTGTAGGAGTACTCCGCAACTTCTTAGACTGAAAAGAAAATGTTTGCCAGTCTAAGAGTTAGACTGGCAAACATTTAGTTAATACAGCTCAAGCCGGATCTTTTGGTTTGGATAGTGCTAAAACAAGGGGCTGATTTTTCACAATGTTGAGGAGGTCTAACTGCAAAATCTAACATTATATTACTAAAGCTATTTAATTCAACCAGATTATTTGTTACAAGAGTGTGAAGAAATGAGGCTACAGTCCCACACACCAAAACAAATTCCTATCCCAATGAGGACACACATACTATCTCTCTTTTAGTGTTTACGTATGAATACAAAGCCAACAACAAAGAGTGAAGCCTGAGTACTTCACACTGTCTTTGCTAACTGTTAAAGATCAGGCTATTGCTGCTGGGCTGGGGTCAGAGGTCTTCGCTAGCTTTGTATTAGCTTTTTTTGTGTTTGCAGATGCTTGCAAAAAGCCAAAATTGTAGCAGTATTTTCTGTCAGCTTGCTCTTTACCATGGCACTCTTGTTTAGATACATTTGTTTGATGGCATTTTCCCTTCTATCTACCCGGCGTGCAGAGAACCTCTGTTGTGGTGTCATTACTGAATTTAGTAATGTAACTGTAACTGCGTTACTGAAAAATGTAATGTGGTTACACCCAACATTGATTGCAGCTAAACTGCTTTTCTAATTAATAATCAGGTAATAAGCAGAATATGTGCTGTTAGTAGGCACTCTGCTGTAATCTATTCTAAGGGGTTTTTTGTTTGTTTTTGTCCAATTCAAGATAATGGAGTCTTTCCCAGCTGTCAGGGAACTGAATATCCCTTCAGCTTGATTTTTCAATAATCCATCATCTGAAACAAACATAGGCGCTTTGCAGGACTTGTCAGAAGAAGCTTGTTGTCGATGGGTGTTTACCTGTGGTAAATGGAGACTCTGCTGTGCAGGTGTGAACTTGCTGAAAATGTCTGTCAGTGGAATGCAACTGGATATTAATTACAAATATAAATGTGCAATTTTTACACATCTGACTTTGTCTCCAATGCAGAAATTCTCCCACCTGCTCCTGTTCAGCTTCACATTGTCTCACAGCTGGAAACAGCCATCCAGTGTTTATAACACTCATTCAGCTGATATTCTATACAGAACTGAAAGAGGCAAAACGACAGTAAATTCAGCCTGATTGAGCACCAAATAAAATAAAAAGTGTCACCACGCTGCCACTAGAGTACCATTAGATAAATGCAAAATAAAACCTTAAGTGCCATAATCACCAGGGTGCAATTAAATATGAAATAAAAATGTCAGAGGAATAGACATCAAATGACCATAACTGCTGTCCCATATCAGCATCACCAGGCCACAGCCGTAAAGCTTGTGTTTGTTTGCTCTTCTCCATTTTACTGGTGTGTTTTTATGGTCAGGCCTCAATCATATACAGTATCTTAATGATGATGGTAATTAGACAGTGGGCTGCAGGGATGATTTAGCCACACCAAAATGTAGTGGAGGAGAGAGGTGGGATGTATGAAGCCAGAGGAAAACAGGACGAAAGCAGGGAAAAAGCAAACGAGTGGGGCAATTGATCTGCGGGTCATAAACAGCTTGGGGTCAGAATCATGAGCTTCTCTTTGCTTAATACAATTAGTCAGACTTTACTCTGCAGCTTCATACGCATAAAAACACCTCCTGTGTTCTTTTATTAATACACTGGGGGATATCAATGATAAATAAAGAGTGTGTGTACGTGTGAACAAGCAGGTGGAGTAATGATTAGATTTCCATTAGTAAAAGGGTTAAAAGGGGTAATGAATGTGTGTGTGTGTGTGTGTGTGTGTGTGTGTGTGTGTGTGTGTGTGTGTGTGTGTGTGTGTGTGTGTGTGTGTGTGTGTGGACATACAGCACTGTTAATGTCTGTGTGTGTGGAGTAAGAGGTGAATTAAAAGTGCATTGACTATGTGGCAACACATGCTATATATTAAGGCCGGGCAAAGCTGCCTCAAGCCAGAGGACCTATTCATCTTGCGCAGAAGCCCACCCCTCCAACCTCGATAAAACCACAACCCCCACACGCCCACATCCAACTCCACCTAACCATAGACCCCTCCCCTCTGAGTGCATAATCAAATTAATTAACAGGCTTTAGATCCCACGCTCATTAATCTAACCACAGTGGTCAGCGAAAAGAGAGCCAGTAGGGAATAAGTTTGACCGTGGCAGTGATCTAATGAGTCAAAGGCAAATTTTTATTTTGGTTTGTTTACTTTTGTAGTTGTTGCAGTCTGAAGTTAGCATAAAGAGATCAGATGTGGTTACAACTTGTCATTCATAGCGTTGCTGATCTTTACTCAGGGACTGAACTGTTAATCAGGCATGTTTGTTTTTTTTGTAGCACAACGTATAAAGATAACTAATATTTTTACTGCTAGCAACTGTTGCTAGCAGCTGATAATTGAGGTAGTCCTGCTTTATGATGCATATCATATGTGGATGGACATCTGTCTTATAAAGCTGCACTATTCAGAAAAATCTACGGTACTCTGTGTTTACAACGCCACACGTCATCAGCAGCAGTGCACCAGTTTCTCACAGGTGAGCTGAGAGCATGGAGGAAGCTAACAGCCAAAGGTCAGCAGTTTGGAGGTATTTCACGCCTGCCAAATAAACAGTGTTTCTCGGTATGTTTGCAATAGCTTGTGGCCTAACTGTGAACTGTGGTCTAGTGAGTTGAGACTGTGAAACATTTCCAACAACAACAATGCTTTCCTTCTTGACTTGTCACTTGCTTGCTAGTTTTCACTTGTGTTATATTCAGAGTAACACTCGCTATGAACTTTTTATTGCAATTACATTAATATAATGTGTCATCATCAACATGACTAATATTTTGCTTTGATTGTCTGTTATCAGCTCCAAGCTGACACATATCTTGCTATGAAGTGCCACAGTGAGAGAAAGGAAAAACTAGCATGACCTTAAATAAGATGACAGATGAAATAAGTAAAAGTTAATATGAACAATGTCAAACTTGTCCTTGTATTCATTTAGGCCCTTTTGTTATTTATTATATAGTTAATGGTCATTAAAAATGTGTACTGATCAAAATCATGAGGCACTGCTCTTCTCTGCACTACCTTTATAGTGTAGACCACTACCTTTACAAATTTAAAGTATTGGTACTTGACTTATATTCGTAACTTGCCCAGTGTTTATAACTTTCCTTATGTACACCACCACTAGATGTTAAATTAATAACACAAAAACCAATAATCCATAAATATAGGAATTAAAACCATTTGTTATGAATAGGCTATATATTTGAGAGTTATACGCCAAAACTGGTAAATATGGATACTGCCACAGTAGTAAGTTGGTCTTGCAGCAGTATGTCTCATTTTACAAAAGCTGATTTGATTGATTTAGAAGTATACTTGTGCTGTTCAAAAACTGAAAAGACCCAACAAAAACCTGAGCTGAGTGTTTCTGGGGGACCTACTGTATCAGATAAATGTTTGGAGGCAGTCCAGGTCCCAGTGACACCAGAAGAACTCATTCCAGTGGTTTTCATAAGGACTTTGATGTCAGACAAAACTTGAGACTTTTTAACTAAATTTGATGAAAAGGGCACAGATACAATTTTTTTTACAGCATGGCGCAGAGGCTAGAGAGGAGCTTGATCGTCACAAAGCCTTGATGTAACACTGTGTAACACTGTGTAACACTGTGTAACACAGATAAGGCCTCAGAGAGCAGTTTTTGCACTTGGCTCTCTTGATAGTGTTTATTATTAAGTTAAGAAGGCAGTTGTGAAAACACGTGATTGCCTCCAGAAGCATGCAAGAAAATATTTAGAAACTGAAAGAAGGGAGGAAGAATAGATTTGTGTTATATTTGATCAGGATTTCTTTTTTTCACACACTGGTGCACTGCTCTAAAGGACAACAATGTGACAATCTGTGTAATATGATGATCTTAGAATAGTTTAAGTCTACTCTGCCTTCTCACCTTAATATTCATGGGTGGATACCATTCTGAAGAATCATAGTTGGCATAAAAGTTTGGAAGGATGCTCTTCAGGTAGTGGTGCTCTAAAAGTTTAGTGTCCTTGTGTTGAGGGCATCACATAAAAGCATTGCACATCAGGGGTAAAGGAAAAATGGAAAGTTCAATAGGCATAAAAAGCCAGCTCCATTGTATTTTAGTAGTGGAGACGCAATTCAAAGATCTGATTCTGGATTGTGTGGCTCCGTTGCTAAAGAGTAAGGCTGGGAATAACTACATGTTGGCTGATGGGTAAAAGTACTTGGTATCCTGCAGTGTTTCCCTCGCTCTTCATTAAATCTCAGGGACTTTAAAAGTTTTCACCACTTTCATATCAAGTTTTGATGTTCCAAACATGGTGCAAACTGACCTTAGGAGTAATTTACCACATATTCTGTTTCTGTACCACTGTTGTTTTGCACCATGACACTGTGACAAATTCCTCGTTTGTTTACAAACATGGCACTATGAGGCAAAATGAAACTACTTTCTGATAGGAAAGCTGAAGGCTGAATTCTGAACCAGGGGATCAGGTTTTGGCCCAGCTGCCCATGATAGGCTCAGAATTCAGAGACATTGTTGTTGTTATTTCAGCTTCATACACTGGATGTGTAAGGGTTGGGCTGAGGTACAAACACCTGGTCTCGGTTTTATGGAGGGATGATCCCGGTCAGTATTCGTTGTTGGGATTGCTTTCTCCAGGTCCTAAATAACAGCGCATTTGTGTTGTACCTCGTCAATCTCTAGCTGTGAAAGCAGTTCCTTCTTCTGAATGTTGGAACACTTTAGCTACTAGTTGTTTCCCCATCTGGATGCTTGGTATTGAAGACTCCATAGGTCCCACATCCTCTTCTGCTATGATTACTTGCATATATATAAATTCTCCTCGCGTCCCCGCAGGTGGTCTTTCATCCTTCAAGCTCGGGTTGGCCGGGGAGCTTGTATTTTTTATTTTTTATTTTGGATCAACAATTTCAATTAAGCTGAAAATCTGAACTTCAGTTGCATCTTAATTGTTTCCTTTCAGACTGCTGCTTTTCTTGTGCGCAGCTGAAATTGTGAAAACTGTATCATTACCAACATATATGAAGAACTATCTCTATATCAGTGGAAAGTTATTATTAGTCTTGCTAGACCTTCCTCTGTGGTAAAAGCATTGCTAACCCCACTGACACAATCTGGTTTTTGAAACCTGCCCTGTCTGTTTTGTCAATCCACTCCAGCTGTGGAGTTTATTTTTGATCATAACTCTGTCTCACCTTTTTAAATTAATTAATAGATGATACCACAAGGATGCAGGCGCTGTACCTGCTAATGAATTCACTAGAGTGAGCTGTAGGAGATTGATTAATTCATGACAGGTAGCTGTTTCCCTTGGCCTTGGGGCTCTCTTGTGACCTAATCCCACCTCCCCCTGCCTCTTTCTAGACCGGTAACCTCCTCTCCTCCTCTTTCTGTGCTTGCTCCCTCTCACTCCTCTAGGACTCCTTGTGACACAAACGGAAACTGGCGTATTAATTAAAACTTCTGAGAATTAACTGCTGTATTTTTCATTGTGCTGCTTTTCTCCCCTCCCATTTGGTTTGTTCTCTCCTGTTCAACAGACCAGCCTGGGCCTTTGATTTGAAAATTACATTTGGAATGGTCAAGGGAATAAGGCGAAAGAACAATAATGTGGAAAACAGGTAGGAAAGTGAAAAAAGAAAAAGAAATCAAGTTGGATGACGGAGTTTTTCCAACTCTACTGCCGTGGAGTCTCAGCCAGAGAAGAGAGTGGTTTTATTGATCCTTCTCCCCTCCTCTAACAAGAGAAGATTTGAGCAGATTTGTCCTCCATGTCTGGAGGAATACATTTCTTTCAACCCCTCACTTCTCCTGTTTATCTCTCCGCTCTTCTGAAGAGCAACTCCAATCCCTCCACCCCACCCCCAAAGCCTGCAAGACGGGGAAACCCTGTTTGTGAATGCTGCAGTAAGCCTCCCAGTGTACACACACACACACACACACACACACACACACACACACACACACACAGAGAGATCTCCTGCATGCCGACACAAACTGTCCTTCTGTACCTTTGAGTACATATTTTCTGTTCTTCAACTCATGATTTGAACCTTGGGTAACACAGCCTTGGGTAACACTTTATACAGCTTGTCAATAATGGCGTAAATCGAATTATATGAAATTACATTGTAATTATATTTAAATACACACACTTAAAGTTAGGTAGACTAGAATAAGGTGGGAACAAGTCAGGTTTTTACAGAAAGAATGAATGAACGATAAAAGGTAATTTTAAGTCACTCCATAATACACCCTGTGTAAGTACAGCATATTTACAATGTGAGATGGGGAAATGTTGGTTTGTTTTCTTTTTGTTTGTTTGTTTGTTTGTTTGTTTGTTTGTTTGTTTGTTTGTTTGTTTGTTTGTTTGTTTGTTTGTTTGTTTGTTTGTTTGTTTGTTTGTTTGTTGGTTGGTTGGTTATTGGGGCAGGGTTCTTTGCAAAATTACACAGTACTTAAAATGACTTACCCATGAGGGAAATCTGCAAACACAATATGGTTTTCATTGCAAGTGGCTTCATAATTTAAACAGCAAACCTTTAGGCAGTCATTTATTTGTCCAGGGTCACCAAAGTATGGGTGTTCCTTTAATTCCAGTGCACATGTATGGGAAGTTAAAAAGCTGTCAGCATAATCTTTAAGTATTATTTCTAAAGACTGCTATTCAACGTGTTAGTCTTGACATTGGGTTAGGTAGTTAAAGGGTTAGGTTTCGGGGTTAGTTAGGATGTTTTTTGAACATGCTGACCATCGTATATAAGTGAAAACACAAAAATCATAGAAAAGAAAAAGAGAAAAATGTTCTTAAACTTAAAAGCATAAAAGCATTTCCACAAAAATTGTATTCTTATTAGAGATGGCACGATACCACTTTTTTATGTCCGATACCGATACCATAAATTTGGATATCGGCCAATACCGA
Organism: Aulonocara stuartgranti; assembly: GCF_965226115.1. Lineage (NCBI taxonomy): Eukaryota > Metazoa > Chordata > Actinopteri > Cichliformes > Cichlidae > Aulonocara > Aulonocara stuartgranti. The sequence goes on from NC_138953.1 coordinate 14,310,489, forward strand.
TATGAATCCGGTATAGTGTGTTTTTTTAACCATCCATCCATCCATTCGCTTCCGCTTATCCTTTTTCAGGGTCGCGGGGGGCGCTGGAGCCTATCCCAGCTGTCATAGGGCGAGAGGCGGGGTACACCCTGGACAGGTCGCCAGTCTGTCGCAGGGCCAACATACAGGGACAGACAACCATTCGCACTCACATTCACTCGCACATTCACACCTAGTGGCAATTTGGATTATCCAATTAACCTATCCCCACTAAGTGCATGTCTTTGGACGGTGGGAGGAAGCCGGAGTACCCGGAGGGAACCCACGCAAACACGGGGAGAACATGCAAACTCCACACAGAAAGACCCCGGCCTGATGTTGGAATTGAACTCAGGACCTTCTTGCTGTGCGGCAACAGTGCTAACCACTGTGCCACCGTGCTGCCATTGTTTTTTTAACCAAAAAAAACACTAAAGCTATTCTGTTATACCTGTATGCAAAAAATGCACTGCCCCCAAAATATTTCATAATTCAGCGAAACCCATCAATCTAATAAACTTAAACCTACTCCATCCTCCCTATTCTGGTATTTTAAAGAGCAAGCAACCTAACTAATAGGGCTCTAAAACTCCCAGCAAAAAATAAATAAATAAATAAATAAAAAATAGGGAACCACCCCCCACCTCATGATGCTTAATTGACATAATCAACTTTAATTTGATGCAGTGTGAAAAAAAATGCCCAGAAATAAATTATTTTTCAAGAATAATTAAATAGATTCAACATCTTTCTTCAACAGAACTGCAGACTGCACAGATGGTACCTTCCCAAAGGAAAAAGTACTATAGCTTACTAGGGTATATTAGACTTAATAGTTACTATATACAGTAATGGACTTCTATTCATTTTACATCAGATTAAAACTTTGGGTGTAAGATTCAGATAATTATTTAATAAAAGCTACACATTTTAAATGAGAATAAGAAAGAAAAGTATGTCTTTGTGCCCCCTTCTCCCTGTTCATGCCCTATCGGCCCCCCTGGCTAAACTTTTCTAGATCCGCCCCTGCACAGTTACCAGCGTCAGCTACGTAGAAAAAGATCCTGGTGTAGAAAGTAATATTAAATAAATTCTAACAACAGTTTATCAAGCTTAAACGTGCTGCTGTTGTTCAGCCGCTGGTTTCCTCTTTCTGGTGCGAAGTGGGCCAAAAACAAACAAGAGAGACGGAGTCGCGACAGAAAAGCCGATCAGCTGATCACTGATCAGTTTCATGATTGACGGAGGGGGAGAGAAGAGGCAGTCGCTCCATATATCGGTTGTCAAGCTTAACGCTTGAATGCTTTACAAACATTCAGAGATGAACTTACACACTTGCTTTACTTCTCTCTGGGATAACATCCTACCAGATGAAATGCTGGTTTGGTAGCGAGGCTCCAAATACACACAGCCGCTCTATCACGTGAGCACACTGCTCCGACGTGCTACGGTTATGAGGAGAGTTACGCCGTGTCGCAAGTTTTGTGAGGTACTTTTTTGATATTTAATGGATCGGATTACATTTTTTGTTTCTCTCCGATATCCGATCCAGTAATTTACGTCAGTATCAGACGATACATAATATCGGATCGGTCCATCTCTAAATCTTATGCTTAAAAAAATGTTGCCACTTTGCAGAATCTATTCCAGAAAAAATGTCCCAAAAATGTTGCAGAAAGTTTGTCACAAAAGAATCACAAGGCCTAATCTGAAATAAAACACAAGTCCTTTAAATAGCTGAGATATCCTCATTTTGCCTTTTCCAGTACTATCCTGACTCCAAAGTTACACAGCCGTCCTCTTGTTCCAACATCTCTTTAAGAGTGCAGGACACAGCATTTTGTTTCAAATATGCCCGTATTTCATAACCTTCACATAGTTTTTAACTGACATAACTGATGCTATTAACTATTTTAATCAGTTTAATTCAGCATTACTTTTCTGCATTTGTTTTATAGTTCATAATTGATTTGCATACATTTGAGTTTAATTTTCACTTAGTTTTATCTTCTGTTGTGTTATGTTATGTTTGTCTTTTTTTGTTTGTTTTTTTGTTTGTTTTTAATTAATTTAATTAATTCTAGGTAATTAGGTAATTCTTTTTGTCCATCTAAAATACACCTTGTGTATACATCCACCTCTAAATGAATGTGAATGCATTGCATATGTACGCAGTCACACTCTTGACTGCTGCTGTTTAAAAATCTGTAAAGGTTCCCAAAAACTGAAGGTTAATAAACTACAGAATAAAAATAGAATGGAGCACACACACACACACACACACACACACACACACACACACACACACACACACACACACACACACACACACACACACACACAGAGTCAATGTGATTTAACTGAAGGCTGCTAATATCCTTTTCCTGTTTGTCGTCTCCATTAATGTGCAATCAATTTTGGTCTGTTTCCAATATATTTGACTATGTGGTCACTGCAGCTGGACCTTGCGTTACTGAGGATACTTATGTGTGTGCGCGCATGTGTGTGTGTATGCATTGCATAGGGGGTTAGGAGACGTGTCTGTGGGATCAAGCTCCCTTCACAAGGGGACAGCTTTCTGTCCCCGACTCCCCTCCCCCTCCACACCAGCCTCCCGGAGAGGCAGTGGAGTCATTTGCTCAGTCTTATGATGTCGTCACGGTGTGTTACTGGCAAGTCGTGAAGCCCTCACGCCAATCCGCTCCTCTCTATGCCCCCCACCCCCTCTTCACTTTTTTCTGTCCCCCTGCCATTCATTACCTCCTCCCCTGGCTCGCTGACCCACACCACCAACAACAACACCAGCACCCTCCACCACACAAGCCCTCTCAATGCTTCTCTCCTACCACAACTGCTCATCCCTCAGTGGTCAGTGCAGGGGGAAGAGCTGCTGACGCAGGCCAGCAGAGGTAACAAGCTTACCTGCGGATAATCTCCTAAGAGAAATTTCAAGGAAAGAAATAAGAGAGAGAGAGAGAGAGAGGGAGAGAGAGAGAGAAATGAAGGCAAGAAGGATGGATGGAGAAAAACTTAGCAAAGTTTTTAGTCCCTGAGTTGCTGTGCCAAGCACTTCCTATTCGCCAAGCCAACTTCCCCTCTGTGGTCAAGCACTGTTCTCACATTGCCCTCACTAAAGAGAGGGGAGAGGCGGGGACAAGGAGAGGAAGCAAGGAAAAAGTATGGACTGACATCTAATCTTATATTGAATAAACCATAAACCCAGACTATCAAATGCAATACCTGATATTTGTGCCAATATCTGTTGTCAGTTGTCACAGAAACCCAATTTGTGTATTTTATTTTATTTCATTTTATTTTATTTTATTTTATTTTAAATGCACATCTTTTGGATCTAGCTGGCTCTGCCAGCACCACATCAGAATTCATCTGCTGAACAATGTGTTTTTATGTAGACATATCAGGTAATGGGCCTCATCCTGGTTTTGATGGTCATAGAAGTTTACTGTAAATAGAGGTTTGTGTTGGGGGGTTTAAAGCATGGGGAGGGGGATCAACAATTGATGCCAACCTCCAAGTTCATGAGTTGCTTTTACAAATGCTGGTATTTTTTTCTATCCATTGCACAGTGTAAACTCATAGCAGTGGAGATTTCATACATTTGAGTCACCAACTCATTCTCAGGGACTTCCACTAGTATCTGTTTGGCCCTGCTTGACTTGACTCTTTTTTTAGGGATTTTCATTAGGTGATAGTACCTGGTACCAGGTACCTTGTAATACCTGCTCGCCCGGGGTTTCAAGTGACCCAAGTCGCTTTGAAAATGTGACGTCAGCAGATTGCATGCCACCGATTGGCCAGTCAGTGGCGTCACTCAAATCATGAAAGCAACTCCTTCACAAAAATCAAAACCATAATTTTTGAACAACAGAAACAACAACAGAAATGCATCCACACAAACCAGCACTGTTATCTAAAAAACAAAAAGTCACAGATCGAGCAGCAGGTATACCGTCACCTCGACGTCCTCCATTGTCATGTTTTGTTTGTGTTGCATACAATTGACATCACTGGACTTCGTTCAGTGACCCCACACACATTGAAGTGGTACTCAGTTGTAATGGAAAACGACCGAAATCGAGTCAAATAGAACGGAGTTGAGTCGAAGCAAGGCAAGTGGAAACGAGACAAAAGTGTCTTGTTCTTTGTTTCTTGAAACAACATTATTGGTTGCTGAGAGATAGTGGTCACATTTCTGAAAAGGAAGTTGGAAGGATGGGGCATACGTCACAGGCATCTGATTCTCTGTAGTTCTTTAAATATCAGCAATATTCAGATTATTTTCTAAGGCTTGATATTTATGCAGCATATTGCCTTATGTTCCTCCTCACTTAATAAGTTCTTTATTTATTCCACATGCTGTATGCAATGTCGAAATTTCAAAATAATGAGAGTAGACATTTGCATTAAGAGTTGTGTCCTCTGAAGTGAAAACTGAGGCAAAACAATGCTAAACCGCTGTAAAAGTTAAAAAATTAAAAATGCCATGAGTCAGTGGACCAAGGGTGTGTGTGTGTGTGTGTGTGTGTGTGTGTGTGTGTGTGTGTGTGTGTTTGGGGTATTGTTTGGATCTCCCTTTTAATCAAGCCCAACTTTAATGAACTGTCTTTGTGCATCACTTTCATTAGCACATTTACTCAATCAATACGCACTGTGTGTTCAAGCAATTCAATGAAAACTGTAATGTGATGTTAAATTAGAAAGAAAGGAGTGCTGCATTTGTTTGTGGGTTTCAAAGTGCACATGCACAAGCACTTTTGTGTGGTGTGTGTGTGAATATTTATTTGCAAATGCTCTGTGTGATTACGTGTGTGAAGCTGTCTTAAATTCCTAAACTTTCAGATGCCTCCATGCCTATCTTTGTCATTCCAATTCATCCAGAATCGTCAATAGCAATATCCGTCACTCAGTCTCTATTCATCCCTACTTCTTTCCCATCATGCAGCAGTTCAGCTGCAGAATGCACTGATTAGCCCTCTGACCATTTAATTAATTAGGCCCGGCACTTAATTATGACAAACTGCATTACTGCAGCGGCACGCCAGGGCTCAGGCAGGTTATGTTCGGTAACAATTTGATTTGAGTGAAAATGGGGAGCACTGATGGAGGAGGGGGGGTTTATTGAGCGGAAAAAGACATATGATGAGATTAACAATAATCAGAGCAGTGGGAATAGCCCATGACCAGCCGGGGAAGGGGGGAGGGAGGGCAGGCAGGGTGAGTGAAGGGCTGAGATGGATCAAATTAGGTTTTTCTCTTCTCATTAGGATCTGGAGAGCAAAGTGATACTGAGGTTATACGCATGTGTCTGCGTGGTCTGTTGGATCGGGAATTAAAATGCTCAGAGCGTCTGTATATTTTTACTGAAGCTGAGATAATAATCTAATCCACATTTTTGCTGCACTCTCCATTGGTTTAACAATGAAAGATGATAATTTATTCAGTGGAGTTTATTTTCCCTCGAAAGCTTGAAAACAGTTGAAAATTGTCTCCAAAATGTGAATTTAGTATTTCCCAGGACGGTGTAAAGTAAAGAATGACCTATATGACCTAAAAAACTTAATGCAAATTAAATTTTAAAACTTCATAAATTGAAATTTTGTCAGTAACAGTTACACGATTGTAAGGCCAAAATGAAGAACCTCGACCTCCATAGTTAAGAGACACTGGAGAGAATTTTAAAGTGCAAGTCTCTCAGTCCATCGATATGAAACCAGAGCGTCTTGAACATGTCACGAGCAGCTGCTTGCTACTTACTATGCTGTCAGTTAGCAGTCTGTCTAGCTGATTAAAAACAAGTCCTGTAAGGGAAAAGGCTCGTTTTCTCCACTTTGGTCTCATCTGTCCAAAGAACAAACCTAAGCTGTGCTATCATGTTCTTTTTAGAGAGAAGAAGCTTGCCCCTGCTAATGCTTCCAGATAAACTATACTTGTTCAGTGTTTTTTTAATAGTATTGTCATGAACTCTAACTTTTCACATGCTATTTGAGGCCTGTAGAGTCTGAAATGTAGCTCTTTGGCTTTTTGCAAATTCTCTCCACATTGCACGGTGTGACCCTGGGGGGAATTTGCTGAAAAATGATCGCTGTGGCCATAAAACCCTTTCCAGAGTGATGGGGAGCAACAATTTCTTCTTTAAGATCATTGCTTATCTTGCCTGATAACATTATGTTTAATGCATTACGTTACGATAGACCTGAATTCTCCATATCAGCAAACAAAAATTCTGCCTTTATAGTTGTTGTTGCTGATGATTAACTAATCAAGTGCATCTTATCATCAGTCTTTTTTCTTAAATAAATAATGACATGTAATATTTCAAATTTAATATACTGAAGAATTACTGAAATGACCTTTATTGTACAGTACAATTTATTTTTGCCGCTTACAATTTCATACGTGTCATGTGATTCTTCAAAGTTCCATATTGGCACAAAGGATGCTCTCGCTGGCTAACCCTCTAGGAATAGAGGGGCAGCATATTATAGGATCAGAAATATACTTTACATATCCTTAGCTGATTTGGTTTATTGTTGTCCATACCTAAATTTCCCCAACAAAAAACTGTCTTGTTGTAAAGCTTTGAAAAGCTCTTGGAGGAGGGAATTTAGAGGGATGAACTCTCATCCAGATACACTGCGCATTTTTACATTAGTCCTCTGTGCTGTGTACCCTGCAGCCACACCACAATATGATAATGCCCATGTGAATAGCGAGGGGAGTGGGTATGGTAAAATGATGAATTATGATAAATAAGGCCATAGCATAGGCATGAAGGAGGGGAAATCACCAGTCTAATGCACCATGGTGACTATGTTTGTGTGTGTGTGTGTGTGTGTGTGTGTGTGTGTGTGTGTGTGTGTGTGTGTGTGTGTGTGTGTGTGTGTGTGTTCCTGGGCTGTGAAGTGCCTCCCTACATCATAGCCCAGGAACACTGACAAAAAGAAACAGACTGGATAGAGAGTGAGGGGTGTGCCTGGAGGGAGGGCGAGATGGGGAGAATGAGAGAGAAATGGGGGAGAGGAGGGGGATGAAAAGACTGTCTCCCAGACACATATATTAACCCCCTGACTCCCCCCGACACCATGAGTCTGATTCCGTCTGCTTGCTCTGCACAGATTTAACTGAGCAGGACCTCCTAACGGGAAAGAGTATTGGCTTGATGCTGCCACAGAGCAGTAGCATCCTCACAACATTACACCAACTCTGACACAATGTCAACCTCGTGTGGAGGTGGCTTTTCAGCTGGAAAATAAATTTGTTTTTAGTTTCATGATCCAGAAAGGAAAGAAAAAAAACAAATCCAAACCAAAAAAAATAAAATAAAAAATGGCTCACTCTGCTGCTGTGTTGTAACTAACGTGAATACAGCTTTAGAAGAATGGAGATATTACCCACACACTCTGGGAGTCGCTATGGCAATCAACAATAAATCGATCAATCCCATTGGACACGCTGATGCTCGAGCTAATGCTTCATGTCCCCATAGACCAGCTCACACCACACAGATCCTTCAGCCCTCAACCCTCATCCTAGAGTTGGAGAACAACAGCTGTTTGTAAAAGCACTGTTTTTTTTTTGCCCACAATCCAAAATGGGTGCACAAACCACCGCCTGTGTAATTGCACCAAAACGGCATGGCTTTCTGAGTGAGAACTGCACAGTACATGTGCCAAATGTCTGCACATCCTGGGAAAAAGCAATTTGAAACAAAAGTGTCACAAAAAAGGAAAGTGGTGTACCTTAAAAAAAGAATTGTATATTTACATATTTGACATTTTTAACTGTGTAAAACTCTTCACTTTTTTATATCATGTGGAATACACACTATGATCCAAAAGCAGTCACAATCTTGTAAATTCAAATTTTCTAATGTTAAAGGTTTGCTTTCACTACTTGTTGACTTTGTAATACTGTAACTTCACTGACAGCTGTAATTGCACTTTACTTCACATCAGCTTTTTATTGCACAATTATGTGGGTGTATGAAATCATAAATATGTTATTGTGATATCTAGCTAAAAATGACTACAGACAACTACAACTTTTATTTCAGTATCGTATGACATATATGTACGATTTGTTCAGTAATTGGGATGTGGTTGAATTAACTGACATGGACATTAAATTAAAAGACAGAGTTTTTTTAAAAAAAAAACGTTTACTAATTATCAGTGAAATTTCTGCATAATTTTATTTAATGATACTCAAAATACTAGATATAATAGAAATACAAGACAAATTACACAATCAGTGACAATATCATAAGTGCTGTTATTACATGCTGTCACAATTTTATTTATTTATTTTTTAAATATAATGGCCATTGTCAGCATACTTCAATAATTCTCATTAAATCCTCTTGATTATGCTTTTGCCTTTAGAGTGAAAGTTTCACTTATATGTTTGGGATTTCATCACCTATTGTGCATTATATTGTGTCACTGTTTATTATAAAGTCAAGTACATGGGAAGCTAACAAATATCACAACACTGAAGTAAAATGAATATCACATCAGTAATTTATACCGGTTTAGGGAAAAAATACTATTTGTACGTAGTAAAGATTATTGAAATGAAAACATGTGTTTCTTTTGTTTAACACAACAAAAGGAAAAAGAAACAGTTACAACAAAAAAATATAAAGCAGAGTCAAATATTTCATCCAGGCCGCATTCCAGTTTTATTTCTGCTGTAAAATGAAGACACCTTTGTAGCAGTGAACACACCTGGCTGATTGTTTAGGAGAGTCCATAGGTGCCGTTTAGAGATGGAGCTAATGATTAATTATTGATTAATTAATTCATGATTAATTTGTTTTATTTTTTTGATTATGTCATCCAGCTTATACAATGTCTAAAAGGAAAAAAGTTCCATTCCAGACACTGAATATTATTACAGGGTCTTTAACTATTGTTTGGAACGTTTCTTCAAAAAGGTAATTATATAATTGATGGATATTGCATTTTTAAAAACTAATGCACTTTATTGTAACAAAAGCATTAATCAAGTGGTTTTAAAGTGATGTTTATCTGTTGCCTGTTTCCCTGTTCATCTTTGTCTGTCACCTGCACACATTCATACAGCAGTGTAAATATACACGCGTTTGCAGCTCTGAACAACCGACAGATATCACATCTGTCACTCACATACACTGCTGTGATGACAGCTAGTCCATTACTGGTATAGTGAAGTGATGTGTTTGGTGCGGGTGTAATTTTTGTGGCTCCATGCGGTGAGCCCCCCTCACAACCCCTCCTCACACTGTGGTTTGGCTCCCTCCCTCTGGAGCAGAGTTCAGACACATAATCCACCCTGCTAATTGGCCCCTGATGCCTCTGTAGTGACTCAGGTACACAGAAATACACACACGCACACCTACAGACACACACACCACGATAGATGAATGATCACCCAGGCCAGCTTAAACTAACAGCAGAAGAAAGGAAGGAAGAAGAAATGTAAGCTGCATGTACAACTCAAACCAGAGCGGAAGGTGTGTCAACAGGATCAGCCTGCCTTTTTTGTCAGTGATTGAAATATCACACCTGAAGTTGTCAAATAGATACATTTTTACTGCATGTCGCAATATTCTGATCTCAGATTCTCAAATTTGTGTCTTGTCTTTAGTAGAACTTTTGTGATTTTAGACTGTATTTATTACATGAGATTTTTTTTTGTAAAGCAAACTGAAATGGAACTTATTTGTAACTTATTGTCCTGGCTCTTTGACTCTGCATTCTGAATTATTGACTTTTAAAGTCTATTTGTTATGATTTTCTATCCACTTTTGGTTTGTTTATTGCTTATAGTGTATTAATTTCTGTGTTCTTAATGACATTCCCGGTTCAGTTTTTCCATATTTATATCCTCTGGTTTTCTTAGTTTTACCACCATTTGTAATCTAATTACCTAGGAGATTATGTTTTGTTAGTGTTTGCATGCATTAAATTATTCGGTCTGTAAACATGACAGCTTGAAAAGCTACAAAGTAATAGAGCTTTGTAGAGTGAACAAACTTTGTAACTTTGTAACAAATTTATTAAGCAATAAGTTAATGCTATACATGTAATAAAGCCATAATATAGCCAAAAAATAATAAAATAGAATAACAAATGTACTCAAAGTGTAATACACTTGACACTTCTTTTTATTGCACTGCAAACTTCTTATAGTACATTTAAAAAGGACAAAGAAAAGGAATATATAGTAAATACAAGACTATTCCCTTAAAAGTAAATACTGCTCAGAGAGTGAGCTGCCTTGACAGAGGTTTGAGCACTCAGAATGCTTCTTGGTTTTTTTGTAGATACTGTCTGTTTTTTTTGTTTTTCTTTCTCGCACGTCCATGATCTCATTCTTTGTGTGTGGTGTTGTCATGTTTGTGCTATTTCCTTTTTCTTTTTGTTAATCGCCTGCTTTGTGTGCATGATATTTCGTTTTGTTCCCCTGCCCTCATTGTCTTTGATTAGTTTGAGCTGTGTCTCATCACCCTCCTGTGTCCACTTCCCTTAATTGCTGCATGTGTCTATTTAAAGGATCAGTTTGGTTTTGTTCTCTGTTGTACCATGTTGAATTTCTACTCTCATCCCTGGACTATTTTTCTGTTTGGTTGCTCTGTACTTTATTTTTTGCTGTTGTGTTGGATTACGTGTTTTACCTGAATAAAATGTCTATTTGTTTCCTGAGATCGTTTTACAGTACGAGGTTTAGGTCATTTATTGTTTATATTCACCTGTTTGTGTCTGTCATTTTCCTTGTCTTCTTTTGTGTTCCCTTCCTGTTTTGTTTTAGGTTTGTTTCCCTTGTGCGTCTCTTGTTGCTTTACCTCTAGTCTGTGTTTCTTTACCCCTTCTTAACCCCCGTCTTATCTCTCCTTTTAAGGTGTCAGTTATGCTCCTTTGTGGTATCATTCTGTGTTTTAATAGTAAAGGTTCAATCATGTTTGTTTTCTAGCTAAATCCAAGGAACAACCACAAGATTAAAATATATTATTTTGAATTTAAATATATTGTTTTAAATTAAGCTGTTAGACATATTTTCATCTGGGCTTTTGTTCATGTTAAATTGTTTTCTGATTCAGCATTTGGCTTTGAAGTGGGTAGAAATGGGCACAAGTCAAGTTGTGTAGATGGAAGTTTACCTTCTAAACATGTCGTTTTCAGGCCCTCTGCCTCTGAAAGCAGACACTACAAATACTCCTATTGTATATGTTCCTTTGGCAGTCACTCTCGGTTAGCATACTCTGTTCTGTAAACAAAAGTATATTCGTTGTCATCTGGTTTACCCAGTTCAGTTCAATTCAATTTTATTTATACAGCGCCAAATCACAACAATAGTCTCCTCAAGGCGCTTTATATTGTAGGGTAAACCCTACAATAATACATACAGAGAAAACCCAACAATCAAATGACCCCCTATGAGCAAGCACTTTGGCGACAGTGGGAAGAAAAACTCTCTTTTAACAGGAAGAAATATCCTGCAGAACCAGGTTCAGAGAAGGACGGCCATCTGCTGCAACCAGTTGGGGAGAGAGAAGGAAGACAGGATAGAAGACATGCTGTGGAGGAGAGACAGAGATTAATAACAAGTACGATTCAATGCATGGTCAGGGGACCGACAGCGAGGAATGGTTAACAGCAACATAACTAAGGGAGGATTCAGGGTCACCTGGTCCAGCCCTAACTATATGTTTTAGCAAAAAGGAAAGTTTTAAGCTTAATCTTAAAAGTAGAGATAGCATCTGTCTCCTGAATCCAAACTGGAAGCTGGTTCCATAAAAAAGGGGCCTGAAAACTGAAGGCTCTCCCTCCCATTCTACCTTTAAATACTGTAGGAACAACAAGTAAGCCTGCAGTGCGAGAGCAAAGTGCTCTAATAGGGTGATATGGTACTACAAGGTCATTAAGATAAGATGGTGCCTGATTATTTGTTGACCTTGTTTTATTATGGGTAATTTTTTTGCTAATAATTAAAAATTTATTTGTTATGAAGTTCAAGAATTCATTATTAGTTAACGTTAAAGGGATGGTTGGCTCAACGGTGCTCTGACTTTTTGTCAGCCTGGCTACAGTGCTGAAGAGAAACCTAGGGTTGTTCTAATTTCTTCAATCAGTGACGAATAGTAAGATGTGGAGTGCTGGTATAAAAAAGACCTCCTTTGTGGACGAAAAGCAAGAATGGTTCTTCCCTCTACACCCTCCAACTGGAAACTGCACTTTGACCTGCAGGAGAGGAAAGGAGGCAGCCAATAATTGTGTGAGTGAAGCTGCAGGGGGCTGATGTGTTGGTAGCTGCTGCTAGGACACAAGTCAGAGGTTAATCAACATCAGCTCACTTAGGTGAAGGTGCCTAAAACACCTGAAACACTCAATAACCCCAGCAACATCACTGAAGATGCATCCCAGTGAGACCATCTAGAGGATATATCTTATAGGCAGGACCTGCTATATTTCGGCAATCGTCGCTCTCAGACCCGATAATCAGCTGGGGGAAAGAGAGGCTGAGTGATGCTTCAAGCCCCTGTTCCACTCCGCATACATTTCAGCGTCACCTATACCTCTCCCAGAGTCTATTCCCGTGGGAAGCTGCTCTCCGTCTCCACCACTGGAACCCATGCACCATGCAGATCGGCAGGTCACAGCTCTCGCCAGAGGAACGAGAATACTGTGTTGAGGCCAGGGAGTGCCTGTACTGTGGGAAACTAGGTCACCGCATCGCGAGCTGTCCAGTTAGCCCAAAAGACCCCGCGACCCTTAACAATCGGGTATTCGCAGCACCAGTAAAGCTAATCGCATGCAGTAATCACAATGAAGCATTCTCCTTTTTCACATTTCCCTCCCCTGACACTCTTCTCATCCTTGGGTTTCCCTGGTTACAAAAGCACACCCCTCACACTGACTGGGCTAGGAAAAAGATCGCTAGCTGCAGTTCATTTTGTCTTGCAAATTGTCCACCTGGGCTGTCCTTCGTGCCCAACGCCGCTCGGGGAGCAGTCATCCACTGAGCCTACGCCGCACAGTTCTTGTGCCACCCAAACGTGAGTAGAACTATCACCTTGCTCAGACGTCATTTTTGGTGGAGGTTGCTACATAAAGATGTAAAGGAATATGTGTCTACCTGCTCCACCTTTGCTTGCAAAAAGTCCTCCACTAAGCATCCGTCAGGTCTCCTTCATCCACTCACTACACCACACCAGCCCTGGTCTCATATTACATTAGATTTTGTTACTGGTCTCCCTAGTTCCTCCGGGAAAAGTGTCATCCTCACAATAGCAGACAGATTCTCAAAAGCTGCCCACTTCATTGCTCTAGAAAAATTACCTACCACTTCTGAAACAGCCCAGAATCTGGTCGACAACGTATTCAGACTCCATGGAATTCCCCTCGAGACCCTCTGACCAGGGACCCCAGTTCACCTCACAAGTATGGAGGACTTTTTGTCCTGCCCTCGGTGCCAAAGTTAATCTAAGCTCTGGTTTCCACCTGCAGACTAATGGACTGACAGAGAGACTAAACCAGAAGCTGGAGTCAGCACTCCACTGCACGGTCTCCCAGAATCCCACCTCTTGGGTCACTAAGCTACCATGGATTGAATATGCACATAACTCCCTTACCTCCTCCGCTACAGGGTTATCCCCTTTGAAAGCTCCCTCGGTTACCAGCCCCCCCTTTTCCCAGAAAGTGAACTCAGCCTTGCTGTCCCCTCCGTACAGTGACATCTTCAGTGCTGCCAATCCACATGGTGCAAGATACATCAAGCCCTTATCAGGACCAGGGAGCGTCACCAGCTTTTCACAAACCGCCACAGCATTCTGGCCCCCCGAGTATCGACCAGGGCAAAAGGTTTGGCTGTCAGCCCGAGACATTCCATGGCATAGTGTTGCAAAGACCTTGTCATAGCTTTCCTTGCTCAAAATCCCTTCCACTCTACAAATCTCCCATTTTACCACCTTCAAAACACCCTCACACCATCATGGTGCCTCCACCATGCTTGACTGATGCTGTTAAGTCATGTTCTTGCATCTTTTTTTTGTGCATCTCAGAAAAGTTCTGTTTGATCCCAAGATCTCAAACTTGATCTCATCTGTCCACAGCACCTTTTTCCAGTCTTCCAATGTCTCTGCTCTTTTGCCCATCTCGGTCATTCTTTTTATTGGCCACTCTGTGACATATTGCTTTTTCTTGGCAATAATGCCATGAAGATCAGCAGCTGAAATCATCTCTTCACTGTTGATGCTGACACTGGTTAGTGCTGAGTACTACTTTTTTGTCTTAAACCTGTTTGTCTTAAACTACACACTGAGATATTTGTCTTTTTGCACAGTTCTGCACTGGGGCCTCTCACTCCTTTTTATGTGTTTGTTAGAGCCAGTTTGTACTGCCCTCTGAAGGGGGTAGTTAACAGCATGTTAGGGATTGTGTCCTTACAATCTCTCACACTGAATACCCTATCTTTCTAAGCACAACATGGGTCTCTGATGGGGCTCTAAAATAGTTCCTTGTAACTAGCCATGTCAGCTATGCAACACAATAGTAAAAGGTTTTCCATTAATCAGTTCTACTAAGCACTTCGCTCTCAGACTGGAGACTTACTTTCCCCTGATTTGGCGTATAAATAAAACTGAATTGAATTCAAACCTTTTGTTTATAAAAGGCAGCCAATTAAAAAAAGAGAGGGGTAGGTAGACTAAAACTCCCTATTTTAGCAAGGAACCATCTGGCAGCAAGGCCAGATATATAAATAAGGATAATTCTGCACCCGCGTCACGTGATGTGTCCGTGTTAGCATAGTTGTACTTTTTTTCCTACTCTACTGCATGTTTAAACTAATGACCTTCTTTAAAAATGGCTTGGAACTGAATAAAGTGACCCAATTCAGCTCTGATCAAGTCTGTTAAGTCATATTGTTGTTTCTTTTAAACCCAATAGAAGTGTGAGGGTCCTTGGCCCAGATAGAAAGCATTAACATATTATGTATTTAGATGGCAGGGGAAACCAAAAAGGCTGGAAAAGAGCCACATTACATACAGGCAAACACCACAGAAGGGCACTACTTTTGAACCTGGATCCCTGTTGCTGTGAAGCAGCAGTTCTAACAACTGTACCACAGTGCAGTAGCTGCCTTATCTTTGACGTCTTCCCTTATTTTTGATGTGTAATTTATGGCGAAATCACAAATTGTTTCCCACATTCTGAAGTAAATCACAGAATCATGTTCATGCAGTCATTTTTTTTCTAACACGCTACATTCATAGCAATTTGATTACCATGAGTTTGATGGAATCATAATGTTGGTCTACTGCATAATGAGGATTTGCACTATAATATCCCAGGTGTTGCTGTTCCAGCTCCTGTCACCTCCTATCCTCCTCCCTCCTCCCAAATGGGGGTCAGCATGCTGAGGGCAGCAGTTTCAAGATGTCCTGTGAGCGCATGGGTAAACCTGGCTCCATATATATGCAAATCCCATTCATTCCACTTCCAGAGCGTAATTGACAATCTATGAGGGTTATTGATCTACACGAGAATGTCTCTATATACATCTGACTGTGAGGACATGGCATGTTTGTTTATGCATGTCTACAGATGGACTTTGGATTAAATTAAAGATGAGGGACAAAGACCCTGAGTTCAGTGTGTGGCACAACTGTTAACTGTGTGATAGCAGCCTTGAGGCCTCAGGCAATGGTTATTGAGGTTATAGTTGAAGTTTCCTGGCTGTTGTGTCATTGTGACCCCGTCTGAGCGTGGGTGTGAGTGAGTTAATAAATTGTCTTTGACTTGCTCTAGTTTGAGTCCTGCATTTGAATCTCACCAGACCTATTGTCCAGACCATTAGTACTACCAGTATTGAGTATTTGTATTGAGGTGGACTGCAGTTCTGCATGTGGTTCTGTGAATATTCTGTGAATAAGTAGAATTTGTGCAGTTCATGAATTTTACAGGATTATCATGCATCAGGTTTCTGCAAACAGCTGTCGAACTTCTGACTGTGCATTCACCAATTCAACATGCTTGAACACATGTAATGAATTGGTTATTGAATGGTTTTGCAGACACACAACCACTAACCATGTTATATTAAGTTGTCAACCATTTTGGATATGTGACAATGTAGGATCAAGCAAATAGAGCCTCAGACTGGTCCACGACCATCTGGTAACCATCAATCGTGAAGGAAAAGTTTGTATTCCCTGACTTGTAGTTTGAATGGAAATGATGGAGTAGTCTCCAAACACTGGCCAGCTATTCTTAAAGCTGTAGTGAATTGTGAAAAGTGTAACATTGAACAGAAATGGCAGTCATTTCCCTTTTAAAGTAAAAGTTGTATCTTTGGAAACATGTTGGTATTGTTTTTGTTTTGTTTTTTGTGTTCGATTCACCTTGTGAAAGCAAGTAACCCACAGGAACTACTGTCAACCAGTCAGAGACTACACTTTTTTTTCCCCAACCAACCAGTGGTCATATCACATCCAATATGGTAAATATGATGCATGACATCACGCCATCATCATCATTAATGCAGAAGAACGCATACTTCTGCTGCCTAAAATATATCTGCTGGTCTGACTATTTTCATTGCATTGTGAAGATGGCATCCACTCAGTGTCACGCCGCTCTGCAACACATGCACTCTTTGCAGTGCCAATGCAACAATGTTCAGGTGTTGTCTGGTTTTAATTGCGGATTGACTACACCTGGTTAGGTGTGGTTAAAGACATGTGTGAAATTAGTTTTGGGGGACATCCCTTCTTGCTTTTAGTCTTTTTTGGGTTGCTCCTGTTTTAGCTTATTGAGGAAAATTAAAATAAAACCAATGTTTGTTTTGTTTTGATTTTAAAACAGGTGTCATTGTCTACATTTACGTTGTGGTTTTTGAGCAAGTCCAGAAATTATTTGAAATACAGCATAGGAACAGACTAGCAGTAATGTGATGACCAGAACCCATGGGCTGTCAGTGAGATTCGTTTAAGAGTGGAAAAACCATAAGTGAGTGTTTCGTTAATTAAAATTTTTATTCTGTCAACTGACAAATGAATGGTGGTAAATGCACTAAAGTAGGGGTGTTAACAAAAGGTCCTATCTGGCCCACAGGTTCGGTTTGCAAAGTAAGAAAGTCATAAAGACAGAGGATTCAATTTTTGGATTTTTCTTTATACGAGAAAGCACTGTGTTACATGTTGTTAAGAACGGATCATGTCATTAGAGTGCTGCCTGATAAGTTTTCCTTTTAAGCCAGAAGTCAAAATTATTGAACAACAAGAAAAGTTTTAAAAAGCTGCTAATGCAAGGAGATATGCTCAATGTTTCCTTATTTTACCACTGTGTCCCCTTGTAATGACAGTTGAGTAACTGAAAGTGGGAAAATCGACATATTTCCAAAACTGTTCTTATTTTTTAAAAGATCTCCGGTTGTTCATTATTGATTGTTTAAATCAATGTGTCATTAAATGATTTCATGATGGGATGTATTTGGTCCATGAACCAAAATGAGTCTGACGCCCCTCCATTGCTAGAATGTCTACTCTTGACTATCAGCTACATGATGGTGTGCAATAGGCAGACTTGTGTATATGTAGAGGTGGTTTTAGTAATTGCAGTTTAACCAACAATAACTCCTCTCATTAAACGATACTCCTTTGGCTGTCATTATGTGCCTTGATCTTCCTTGTTTTTGCCGTAAAGATAACAGCCATTAAAATGCCCATACAGTAACATATGCAGTATGTGAGTGTGTTTGCACATCTATGCATTTACCACTCATCTTGCAGACCTGCCTCGTCAGCAAGAGCAGCTTCCTCATGTAGAACTGGGAAAGTAGATATTCATGCACACAAACAAAACTCTGTGTGTGCGTGTGTGTTCCCATGTGTGTGATCACATGTGTGTGATCACATGAAGAAGTATTTACCAGCTGACCAGTGTCTCACTGACAGATTGAGATTGGTACGCGTTCGGCATACACAGGATTTATGGGTGCTTTGACACTGCTTTCCTCTTAAATCACAGCCGTGCTAGCAACGATGAGATGGCCTGGGAATCAGGTCCAATGGTCTGAGGCTCCCTTGGGGTTACAGTTACTGATTCTACCCTCTGCACTCCATTTCATACCCCCAACCAGCCTCGCATCCTCTTTTTCAGCTCAGAGAGAAGAAAGAGAAAACAATCCAAGAAAAAAAAAAAAAAAAAAAAAAAAAAAAAAAAAATATATATATATATATATATATATATATATATATATATATATATATATATCTCAGTGGCAAGGGAACAATAATAATAAGAAAGCACCACCACCACCACTGAGGGCAGACCACAGCGACCTCCCTGAACAGGGTCCAGTAACCATCACAGTGGCAGATATCCAAGAAAGGGTCTCCAGTATGAAGAGTTGGACAGCACCAGGGCCCGACATGGTTCACGCCTACTGGCTAAAGAAGCTGACTGCACTCCACGAGCGTCTGGCAGCACAAATGAACCAGCTGCTAGTTAACGAGAGACACCCGGAATGGCTAACCGAAGGTCGAACGGTCCTGATCCCCAAGGACCCCAAGAAGGGACCGGTCCCATCCAACTACCGACCAATAACCTGCCTCGGTACTACATGGAAGCTCCTGTCCGGCATCATATCGGCTAAGATGAACAGGCACATGGGTCAATACATGAGCGGGACACAGAAAGGAATTGGCAAGAATACCAGAGGCGCAAAACACCAGCTACTGGTAGACAGAACAATCAGCCGAGACTGCAAGACCAGACTGACCAACCTGTGCACTGCCTGGATTGATTACAAGAAGGCCTATGACTCAATGCCCCACAGATGGATACTGGAATGCCTAGAATTGTACAAGATCAACAGGACCCTAAGAGCCTTCATCAGGAACTCAATAGGGTTGTGGCGTACAACACTAGAGGCCAACTCCAAGCCCATAGCACAAGTCACCATCAAGTGCGGGATCTACCAAGGAGATGCTCTGTCCCCACTGCTGTTCTGCATAGGCCTGAACCCCCTCAGTGAGATCATTAACAAGACTGGCTACGGATACCGACTACGGAACGGAGCAGTTGTCAGCCACCTCCTGTACATGGATGACATCAAGCTGTATGCCAAGAGTGAACGAGACATCGATTCACTGATCCACACTACCAGGCTATACAGCAATAACATTGGAATGTCGTTCGGACTGGAGAAGTGTAGTCGAATGGTAACAAAGAGAGGGAAGGTAGTCAGAACTGAGGGGATTGAACTACCAGAAGGCAACATTGCAGACATAGAGGACAGGTACAAGTACCTGGGGATCCCGCAGGCAAATGGGAACCATGAAGAGGCCGCTAGAAAGGCTGCAACCACCAAGTACCTGCAGAGGGTCAGGCAAGTCCTGAGGAGTCAGCTGAATGGTAAGAACAAGATCCGGGCCATCAACACATACGCCCTGCCCGTGATCAGGTACCCTGCTGGGGTAATAGGCTGGCCAAAGGAGGAGATAGAAGCCACTGACATAAAGACAAGAAAGCTCCTTACCGTGCATGGAGGGTTTCACCCCAAGTCCAGCACCCTGAGGCTGTACGCTAAGCGGAAGGAAGGGGGCCGGGGACTGGTGAGTGTCAGCACCACAGTCCAGGATGAGGCAACGAACATCCAAGAATACATTGGGAAGATGGCCCCAACTGACCGAGTGCTCACTGAATACCTCAGGAAGCAGAAACCCAAGAAAGAGGAGGGAGACGAGGAACCATCATGGAAGGACAGGCCCCTGCACGGTATGTACCACCGGCAGATAGAGGAGGTGGCTGATATCCAGAAATCCTACCAGTGGTTGGACAAAGCTGGACTGAAAGACAGCACAGAGGCACTAATCATGGCAGCACAAGAACAAGCTCTGAGCACAAGATCCATAGAGGCTGGGGTCTATCACACCAGGCAAGACCCCAGGTGCAGGCTGTGTAAAGATGCCCCAGAGACAATGCAGCACATAACAGCAGGGTGCAAGATGCTAGCAGGCAAGGCATACATGGAACGCCATAACCAAGTGGCCGGCATAGTGTACAGGAACATCTGTGCCGAGTATAACCTGGAAGTCCCGAGGTCAAAATGGGAGATGCCCCCAAGGGTGGTGGAGAATGACCGAGCTAAGATCCTGTGGGACTTCCAGATACAGACGGACAAAATGGTGGTGGCTAACCAACCGGACATAGTGGTGGTAGACAAACAGAAGAAGACGGCCGTAGTGATCGATGTAGCGGTTCCGAATGACAGCAATATCAGGAAGAAGGAACACGAGAAGCTGGAGAAATACCAAGGGCTCAGAGAAGAGCTCGAGAGGATGTGGAGGGTGAAGGTAACGGTGGTCCCCGTGGTAATCGGAGCACTAGGTGCGGTGACTCCCAAGCTAGGCGAGTGGCTCCAGCAGATCCCGGGAACAACATCGGAGATCTCTGTCCAGAAGAGCGCAGTCCTGGGAACAGCTAAGATACTGCGCAGGACCCTCAAGCTCCCAGGCCTCTGGTAGAGGACCCGAGCTTGAAGGATAAACCGCCCGCAGGGGCGTTTATATATATATATATATATAACACCCAGCACGCCCCTGCGGAATATATATATATATATATTCTTTTAATTATATGTTCCATATGAAAAGAGGTCTGAATCAGTCAGCATTCATTTATTAAACCAAGGTACCAATTTCCTTTTGTCTGGAATTTCCATTATGACCAACTGAGATTTATGTGTCTGTGATTATTATCATAATTTTTAAAGGTTTTCCTCCTGCTGCTCTCTTTCTATTTAGGTTTGATCTTCTCCCCCTTGATGGGCTGAAGATTGGCCACCTACATTTATTTCACACCCTCTGATAAAGAGAAGAAAAACAATCCGGTGGTCCACTTTTGTATGTTCAGTGTCTGTGAACACAAATGGCACTGGGGTAGATGAGGAGGATTTAGTAGCACAATGAAAAAGGGTGCAGTTAAATTATGCAGTCTTATGTAAATGCTTTGCATATGAAGCACAGACACAGTAATTCATTGTTCAAAGGTTAAACTGTTCTGGTCAATTATATGATTTCATTTGGTTAAGTGGTATTAGCATATATATCTAGTTATATGTGTCTATAAGAGTAGACAAAGTGTCTTTGCAGTTACTTCTTTGAAAACAAATCAAGATTAATTCAGCTTACATGTGGAAAACATACAAAGGAGCAAAAATTCTTCATGGGTCCTTTTCTTTTTAAATCAAATGCACATCAACATCAAATCAAAATTTATTTCTATAGCACATAATAATACAACAAAGTTGACCAAAGTGCTTCACAGTCTGTCAGAGCAATAGTATAAGACAGCTAGAATAAAAACTGTTAAAAGGAGGGCGGGAAACAATATGAGTAAACAGCACAACTAGCCACGAAATAACCAACTGGTTTGAATCAAAAGCCAGACTAAAATAATAAGTTTTAAGGCACAGTTTAAAAGACTGGATGGACTCAGAGGAACGAATATAAGGAGGGAAATTATTCCAGAGTCTGGGTGCTACAATAGCAAAGGCCCGATCAACTCTAGACTTCAGACGAGACCTCGTTGCGTCAGGAGCATCTGATTGGAAGATCTTAGTCCTCTATTAGGATTATACAAATGGAAGGGTTCAGATAGATAGCTGGGAGCCAAATTTTTTACAATTTTAAAGGTAAGCAAGAGAATTTCGCAATTGATACGATATTCAACAGGGAACCAATGTAGATTTGTTAAAACTTGTGTGATGTGATCATAATTTCTCAGGTAGGTTACGCCAAAATTAAATTCAGACTAATGGAGTCTTTATAGTTGCCATCCTTTGTCTTATCATAGCGCACTTGCCTTCAACATGAATTGAGATCAGGAAAAAAACAAAAAACAAAACCAAACATCACTGTTTTTGGATTTCCAGCTGAGAAGTTAAACTATTATGTCACTCACATTTTGGATATGCCAACAAAACTAATATGAGCATACTCACTCCAAACTCCAACAACCACTCCACACTGACTGAGACGTGATTAGCAAACTCTTCTTAGCATGTTTTAACGCAAGTAGTTAAAATATTTAGTGCTGTTTTCCAATGTAAACTAAAACAACATGTTCCAAAATGAATATTAGGTGGGTTTAGGGGTTATGGATCGCACCTCAGCAGTACCACATGCTGACTGCCATCAAATCGCATTTGTGCTGATGCAGGCATTTGTACTCAAGGAGCCACAACCAAGCATTGAGTGTCTAAATGAACATACTTTTCAGAACCTGAAACTTTTTAAAATTGATCTGAGGAAATATTCTTTGAAAAACTGGATTTCTCATTTTTTATGAGCATCAAACCATAATCATCAAATTCATGATATTCAATTTTTTAGATGCATTCCTTTGCATTTATTCCTTTAATTTCCTTAACTTACAGTATGAAAAGAAATGGCCTTAAGAAAAACAAAGAATTAAAGCTGTGGTGAAGGGATGCAGAGAAATGTAAGGTGACACAGAGGTTAGATGTGGAGGGGTGAACCAAGAAAGTGTGTGTGTTTATTGTGTGTGTGTGTGTGTGTGTGTGTGTGTGTGTGTGTGTGTGTGTGTGTGTGTGTGTGTGTGTGTGTGTGTGTTCAGGAGGAAAGCAGGTTGTTTATGGTGATCTTGTCACGTTTCGTCTCTCTGGGACAATCAGGACATTAAGTGTTGAGGAGTGGCTAGAGAGCGGCTGCAGTCACATGCCATTACTCACTCTCTGCATCACAATTAGTGCAAATAGCGCATTACAGAGAAATTATCATCAATATGATATTAACAGACGCTGGCTAAACCAATCAGGAGTAAAGTGCTTATCCACTGTTAACCAAAGATGACTCTGAAGCCGCGGCGGCATAGAGGTGACACTCACATGGCCTCTGAGCTCTGGGATATTTGGTCTGACAGATTGATCGAGAATGTAAAGAAAACAACAAAAGGGAAGAATGAGAAGGAAGCATAGATGCTGTGCGATCAGCTAACAGCTGTAATCAGCAATGTTTTTTCAGCCTGCAGTTGGATTTCCATCTGCATCAGAATACATAAAGTGATACACAGTCGTACTGCTAATGATGTCAATGACTGGGAAAATGTTCCAGTTTTGAAAACTGTTCATGTTTTGTAGTTAAATGTTCAAAACTTAGTAAATTTAACATTTAATTTGAAGATACAGTCAGTATATTTTTAGGTTACTTAACATATAAGAAATTATGTTGTAATCATAAATATACAGTGTGTAATTATGTCTTTGAACAAACTCATGCATTCTCATAAACATTAAAATAAAACATTCAAAATACATAGGAGTGGGTGCTGGTTTTTGAAAGTTTCCATCCTCCCTCACAATATTTGCATACAATGGGAGACATCTCCCTACAAACTAATCACGTTTTATGCATGTGGCTAGAGACCAGCCACGTATGTATTATGCCAAAGATGGAGGTGAAGAGAAGTTGTAGGTGTTTGTGTACCATGGAGGAACATTTAAATTCATGCTTGCACTTTCAGATTAATGAAGGCTCATATTTATTTTATTGTAGGAGATGGGGTTCTCTTCACTAAAGAAGTGAAAACGCAAAGGAAAGCGACAGTGCCGCCAGCATCTTGATAAAATGTTATCCTCTTCCTCGTCACCTGAAACTTTTTTTCCTAAACAGAAGTTGGGGCTCGGCTGCAATGTTCGATCTTACGACCGGCACGGGAATAAGTTTCGATTGTCTTTTTATGCTTTCCCAACCTGGAAGCAACATGAAGGAGCTCATGTATCGGATATTACCAAACGAAGGCGTCTAGCCTGGATAGAAGCCGTGAGACGAGCTGATATCAAGTTCTGTTACGTCTCCAGATATATCAGCTGGTGTGCTCAAGACATTTTCATTCCGGTAAGTTCTAAATATGTTCACATCACACTTTATAGCTGAATAATATCATTGTTGGTGGTCTCGGAAGTTATAGAAATTGCGATCAAACATAGAATGGAGTGACTTGATTGGTTGATGTAAAGACAATAAATGAAATGAGACAGGAAGGACACAAATTGGCGTTAATAATTTACCCGATTATCAATGTGTTAATTTGCATGTACTTTACAATTATGGGCATATAATATGATAACGATATTTTAGCAGTTCAATGATAAATGTGTAACATTAATTATGGTGGGGGGTGGAAAATGGCTATTTCACTCGATGCACTCCAGCTGACTTACTTTGACGACGTACTCAGAGTTTGGCGGCTTGAAAATAGCCAAATCTTGCGCCCAGCCATTTGTAAATTGGATGTGCGCCTCCAGTGACTTGTAATTACGAAACTGGTTCGCTGTGTAAGCGCTTACTCCACAAACAAGATACGTGAAGATATCGGGGTAGGACAGTGGCGGTAAGTCGTCTGGGTCTTTACTCCACTGCCGTATTTCATATGGGTCCAGATTTGCGATGCACTCTATTTTTTTTCCAAGTACCGCTGCTTCGCCTCTGGACGCAATCGGTCTCTATACCGTCCGTTTTCTTTTGAGCTGCTTTTAAGCATGCAACACAGTGTGTTTGTTTTGATTCAGAGACCCCGAAAATGGAGCTGCGCTCCCACAATGCATTGCGGCGTGACGTCAACTCCAAAGCCCTATTGCAGTTCAATGCACTGAAAAAAATAACTAACCAGTCAGAATAGTAGTAAATGTGTTTAATGATGTTTAAGATGTGTTTTCATAGTATTGCAGTGTTGTGACAGTTTTGTTTATTATGAGTGTCTAGTGTTTTTACTTTCTTGGGCCTGCTAGTTCAGCCGCGGCCAGCTAAGTGGTTATGCGCAGTTCACGTGCAATAGCTGGGCTGTTACTGTAACTGCGGGTGATGCACAGTAATACCGGTGTATTTACTTTTAATGTGTCACAAGATGCAAATTTATTTTAATATTTCAAAAGAACCAAGGACATTAGGAACAAGGACATTTAAGGAATGTGGACATCTAACGTTCTGCGTATTTGTGTGCAGACTGGTTTTTTTTTTGAGGTACAGTTCCATGGGTGCCGAGTGAGGAGCTGGTATCGTGGGTCTAAGACACTGTTGCTGCTGTGGAGGCCTTCTCTGTGTCAGGACGCCGACACGTTGATGCCTGCCGTACCAGGAGGGCGGTAGGAAAAAAAACAAAAGGAAGCCCACCTGAGAGATACCTTATCATTTTCTTTTGCTGCTTTTTCCCCGCCTGAGATTCAGGTCGTTTTCAGTTCTTAACCCAGGACAGTGGGTAACTGAATAAACTGACACCATAAGGAACTGGACACTCACATGCTATTTTCTTTTCTTTTTCCTTTTCTTTGGGGTGTTGAAATATTGTTTTTCTTGTCTTACATCTATTTTGATTGTTTCAATTATTTTTGTGATGCATTTGAGATGGTTACTGCATTTGAAGGTATCCCTACATTGAGGATGAGCAAAGGGAACTGATCCAAAGGAAAAATATATAAAGCAAACTTTGTTTCACAAACCTGTGGTCGTGCGTGTTATGTGGGTTGGAAGTCTTATTGCTCTTACAGAGTTGCTACCGCCAATCTCCTTCCCAAACCTAGATTCGGATATTGTAGACATTGCACTTGGGCGAGCAGTATAGATCATCTCTTATAGATAGAGGGACACACGTCCAGGTTACACTAACTCAGGTATACACTTGGTGTAGATTTCTGTGCTGAAAAAAGCCTGCTAATAGCACTGATTAGAGTTTTGAAAGATAACTGGAACACCAAGGCTGCAGACAGGGAAAGCCAAGCAAGTTGAAAGACGCTAAAACACTCCACAGAGTTTTAAAGTTTTGAGTAAAAATTGTCTTGAATATCAAAACTGAAACATGTTTTGGAGTTGTAGCACCCTGTTCAGGCAAAACTCAACATGCTGGATATGCATTTTTAACAATCAAGATTTACTTACATAATATGTCGAAGAGTTAAAACAGTTAAACCCACAAACTTTTTGCCCTCTAGTGACAGTATCACAGGGATGCAAATGCTCCACATCATCGCATTCCTGTTTTCCTCAGAATCCAGCAAATGGACATATTAACAAAGAAGAAACTACATTCATTAAAAATTCCTATGTTGCCACATCTCCTTTTTACATGCTATTTATTAAGATAAGAGATAAGATAAGATAGAACTTTATTAATCCCTCGGGTGGGTTCCTCTGGGAAATTCGACTTCCAAAAAAAGCACAGCAACGACCAAAGTTACAGTTACAGAACTGTTATATATATATATACACACACACACACACACACACACACACACACACACACATATAAATACAGAGACAAATATAAATAAAATATACAAAGGGGATAAATAGAATAAATAGGAATAAAAAATAAAAATACAAGTGAATTGCACATTTCAAGTATTGAGTCTATTGCACTGTTGACTATTTACAAAAAGTATTGCACAAGGTATTGTACAGTGAGGTGCAGAGGCACTACAGCTTAGTTGTTCCCCCCTCCTTTGTCCTCCTGTTTCCCCTCCCTCTCCCCTCCAGAGAGGAGTTAAACAGTCTGATGGCGTGTGGCACAAAGGAGTTTTTAAGTCTGTTAGTTCTTGTCTTGGGGAGAAGCAACCTGTCACTGAACAGACTCTTCTGGTTGTTTATGGCCGTGTGCAGAGGATGCCCAGCATTGTCCATAATGTCCATCAGTTTCTTTAATGTCCTTTTCTCTGCCACTGTCACCAGAGTGTCCAGCTTCATGCCGACCACAGAGCTAGCCCTCCTGATCAGTTTCTCCAGCCTGGATGAGTCCCTCTTTGCTGTGCTGCTCCCCCAGAACACCACAGCATAGAAAAGTACTCCAGCAACCACCGACTGGTAAAACATCCTCAGGAGCTTCCTGCAGATGTTAAAAGACCTCAGCCTCCTGAGGAAGTACAGTCGGCTTTGGGCTTTTTTATACAGGTGCTCTGTGTTGCATGACCAGTCCAGTTTATTGTCCACCCACAGCCCGAGGTACTTGTACTTGTTGACCACCTCCACCTCCTCCCCCTCTATCTGAACTGGCAGTGGACCTTCTCTGGACCTCCCGAAGTCCACAACCAGTTCCTTAGTCTTTGAGGTGTTGAGTTGCAGGTGGTTTGTGTGACTCCATGCGACAAAGTTCCTCACCAGACTTCTGTACTCCTCTTCTTGATCATCCCAGATACACCCCATGATGGCCGTGTCATCTGCAAACTTCTGAATATGGCATAATTCAGAGTTGTAGCAGAAGTCAGAGGTGTACAGGGTGAAGAGAAGAGGGGACAGCACAGTTCCCTGTGGTGCTCCTGTGCTGCTGACCACTGTGTCAGACGTGATGTCCTTCAGCCTGACGTACTGTGGTCTGTCGGTGAGGTAGTCGGAGATCCAAGCCACCAGGCAGGGGTCCACCTCCATCCTGTTCAGTTTTTCCTGAAGCATACAGGGCCGGATGGTATTAAAGGCACTGGAAAAGTCAAGAAACAGGATTACTCATTTTACAAAGAGAGGGGTAGAATGGAATATTAATAAAAGCATTCTTTGTTTAGCAATCAATCACTGGATCCTACTTGTTATGCATGTTGACTTTACTGTCACGCTAGTCAGCATACCTAATGCTCAAAGGCAAATACAGAGGCAGAAACAGAACTCACAGGTTAGTGTTTGTTTGTTTTTTGTGTATTTTTAGCTCACTTTTATTCTGTGCCCTTCTGTGGAAGGACAGTTCTTCTAGTTGCCACTGGAAAGTTGCCAAAAGCAAGTTAATCCCCAGTATACGAATGCAGCTTGCTAATTAAGCTAGCTAGCTTGATTAACTAGCTCAGTTTATTTTAGGTTAACTGGTAGGGGTGGGGGAAAAAATCGATACTGTGTAGTATCGTGATATTTTGTTTGCTAATAATGTATCGATACAGGGACAGCAGAAATCGATATTTTGTTACAAAAATGTTTTTTGTGCTCAGAGCATGTTGATCCTTTTTCTGAGCAAGAATCCTGACATTCCTTCACTGTCCAAATGTGTTTAACTTTTTTTTGGCAGCAATAAACATGACAGTTTACTTATTTTAATTTAAGACATGTTTTATTTTAATTAAGTTTAAAACTTTTTTATTTAATGTAAATTTATATTTTGTTTTAATTTACTTTCAAATTCTTCAGTTGCTGAAGGGGCTGCATAGTGTTCATAAATTGCTTAGTTCAGAATAGCTATAATTGTACCAGATGGTTGCATTCAGTTAAGTTGGACTAGACTGTAATACAAACCGTTCAGTTTGTCAACAATAAAACTGACTGAAATGAGAGAAAGACTGAGTGTGAGACTTTGATATTAGATAAAATGAATATTGATAAAGTTTAACTTTATGTACAGAATCTGAATATTGCAAAATATATTTTTTAAAAATCGCAATAATATCGTATCGTGCGTTAAGTATTGTGATAATATCGTATCGTGGGATGTATGGTGATTCCCACCTCTATTAACTGGTAAGGTTGTAAGGTGTAAAGCCAAGTGTATCAATGAATAATAATTGGATTCTTTCATCCAAAAGGTTATCAAGAGTACAGCAGCAGTAGTGGCAAGTTGTTGTTCCCCAAAAGTCACAATAAGATGATTTTGTGACAGCGTGTTATTAGCATTCATGAGCTCTGCCTTTGAATAACTTCCTTTTGTTCCTGTTTCAGTTTAAAAGGTTAACAAGCATCGTGTTAATTACTAACAAATCAGCCAGACTACGTTCTACATGAACTCATTACAGCAGCAGAGGCAGATTTCACATTTGGACTTTTGTCAAAATGTTCGTCATGATGACTTCCTTCAGTTCAGGACACCATTTCACACTTTCTGATGAAATACTGTTGCAACCAAGTATTATCTTTGTCAGAATTAACCTGCATATTTCCGATCTCGGGAAAGATGAGCCGCAGTGAAAGAAGATTTTGAAAGCCAAACCCTTGGGAAAACTTGTCCCACTCATCTGTCCCGTTCTTGACAAAAGTAGTGTCAGATAGCTTTTTGGGGTTTTTTATATGACGAAATGTACAGCAACTCCACACGCCAGTCAGGGTAGAAAAAAAACAACCTGTGGCAATGTTGTTTTGGCATCTGATGGATGGATGGAATTTACAGGAGACCAATTTAGAGACACAAAGATGTACGAATTAAATATGACTGCAGGAAATGTCAGTGTTTTCCTTCTCCTGATAAGGCAGGTAAGAATAAACTGCTTGCTTAGCTTTTTTAGGTGAATCACCTTTGCTCTGCTCATGTTTTAGAAGACGACTGCAAATCGTACAGTTCTAATATGAGCTGTAATTCTCCACTCCTACGCTCATTCTCCTCTCTCCCCGCTGTTCCTCTCTCCTTCATTACTTCTCCATATGTAGATAGCCACACATTATTATTTCCCTGCCTTATTTTGCTGACACAACGCTAGCCAAATGAAGTGAGATATACGGCAGGGCTTATTGGTGGAGATGGCCAATCCCTTCTGGCCAAACCATTAACAAAATGGTCCACACTTTGTTTCCTGGTAGTTTTTTTTTATATATATATTTCTCTATTGAGGGGCTATTTTTAGAGCTTAATCACATGTAGAGAATAACAAACAACAAATCAAGACAACTTTCTGCTAAGGTAACCTCTTAAAGGATATACAACTGAAAATTAAATCCCAATCTATAGACTAACATATATTATATTCTGGTACAAAATTGTGGTAGTATACTTAGATTCATAAGTATTTTGGTGATAATATATATTTTTTTAAATTTGGACTTTGTACACTACTACAGTGGACCATACCACATTTGAATTTAAAATCAAAAGATCAAGATGCAATGCATGTAGAATTAAAGCTTTAATTTAAGGGATTTATTTTGCAAAAAACTTTAATTCCTTCTAAGTAAAGGCAGGAATGTGGAGGCGAGAGTAGGGACTGGTAAGGTGGGAGAGTTGGCTGATATGATGGAGAGACATTACGTAGATACTGTATATTGTTTATGTAGGAGACCAGGTGAAAGGAAGCAGGTCATGAGCTTGGGAGGTGGATTCAAGAATTGGGGGGAACACGTGGTGATGTTTGTAAGAATGAAGGAAGATGCATACACATGGAATATGTCTTAAGTAGAAGATGCAATCTGAAAGAGATAGGAGACCGCAGTGGTGTCAGTTGAGAAACTAGGCAGCATTGCATGATAGAATAGTTTGTAGAATCACTCTGAAAATCAATACAGTGAAATGAGTGAAAAGCAGGGAAGGATTAAATAGGGCATGTTAAAGAAGGAAGAATGTTGCACAGAGTTCACAAAGGTGTTGAGACAGGCTCTTGGTGGTAGGGAAGAATTACTACATGATTGGGAAACTACACATGTAGTGTTGAAGGAGACTGCCAAGAAAGGATTGGTTGTATCCTCTGGACAGAAGAAAGAACACAAGGAAATTTTGTAGTGGAATGAGGAAGTACAGAAAGGTTTTCAATGAAAAAAGCTGGCAAAAAAGTGGAATAGTCAGAGAGAAAAAGAAAGTAGACAACAGTACTGGGAATCTGTGTTCAACAAAGAGAGAGTGGGCAACACATATGTAAAGGCTTATAGTGAGTTGTATGTGAGACTCGATCCTGTGGAAGCAGAAAAAGACTGATTGGTGATTGGCTAGGCAGAGAGACCCAGCTGAAAAGAATATGGTTAGGGTTATTAAAAGTTATTATTATGGTGATTAGAGATGAAAAAATGGGAGTGAAAAGTTTACTGGTTTTCAAGAACAAAGTGATCTGGAGAGCTGTAGTAAGTACAGCAGAATAAAGATAATGAGCCACATCATAAAACTATGGGACAGACTAGTTGAAGCTAGGCTAGCTTAAGAAGAGAGTCCATGGTCAGCGAGCAGCAGTATAAGTTTATGCTAAGAAAAACCACTACAAATGTGATGTTTGCGTTCGAAGTGTTGGTGGAGAACGATTATAGAGAAGGTCAAAAGTTGCACTTGTTTTCATTATATCCAGAAAGACAGTGTACCCAGACAGGAACTGTCATACTGCATGAAGAAGTCAGGAGTAGTATGTTAGGGTGGTGCAGGACATGGGTGAGGACAGAGAGACACCGATTATGTGCGGTAGAAGTGACAGATGGGTTCAGTGTGGAGATGGGATTACAGGGGTCAGCACAGAGCCTCTTCTTTTTTGCAGTGGTGATGGTGGTTGACAGATGAAGATAGGCAGGAGCCTCATTGGATCATTATGTTTGCAGATGACATTGTGGTCTACAGTGAGAGTTGAGTGTAAGTGAAAGAGATCATGGAGAGGTGGAAGTATGCTTCGGAGAGAAGAGAACTGAAAGTCAGTAGAAGCATGACAGAATATATTTGTGTGAATGAGGGGGAGACAGGTTGAAGGTGAACATGAGTAGGAGTCGAGATAGTGACAGTAGTTTAAATGCCTGGAAAAACCATCCAAAGCAGTGGAAAGTGCAAAATAGAGGTGAGAAAGAGAACTCACACAGGGTGGAGTGGGTGGAGATGAGTGCCAGGGTGATTTGTGACAAAAGGATAGCAGCAAAGGTGAAAGGAACGGTGTAGAAGATGGTAGTGAGACTTGCTTTGATGTATGATTTGGAGACAGTACTGACTAATCGACAGGATGGCGAGCTGGATGTGGGAAAGCTGAAGATGTTCAAATTTTCATTGGAAATAATCAGAATGGACATGAAGAAATGAGCATGCCAGAGGGATAGCTAAGGTCAAGTACTTTTGAGCTTTGGAAAAATGGGGGTTAATACAAAGTCTTTGTATAACCCTTTGAATTAAAGCTGAAATTCTGAATTTCAAATAGTATTTGCTTGATATATAAATCACTGTGGTGGTGTACAGAGTCAATGCTAACAGATTTGGCAAGTAAGCTGTATCTACAAACTGGACTTGTGCAATGCAGAGGCACAC
Organism: Aulonocara stuartgranti; assembly: GCF_965226115.1. NCBI lineage: Eukaryota > Metazoa > Chordata > Actinopteri > Cichliformes > Cichlidae > Aulonocara > Aulonocara stuartgranti. Next base: position 14,342,465 of record NC_138953.1, read on the forward strand.
ATTCGTATTAAATAGAGCTAAAAAACAGAATAATGAAATACTAGTTTCACTCACCAAACTTGCTTGAGATGTCAGTTCATTGGCTCAAATGAAAAAAGTAAAGACTTAGCAACCATTTGCAGGAACCCATGTCAATCAAAGCATTCATGACCTTTACTGCAGTACCTGGATGGATGGGTTTAACTTTAGAACAGAGTAAAATATGTTAATTTTATTAAAGTTTTTGTTTTCACTTTGTGTTGATCTATTTTGCTTAATTCAGATAAATTGTATTTATATAGCACCAACTCACAGCAACAGTTGCCTTCTTTATATTGTAAAGTGAAAACACTACAATAATGCAGAGAAAACCCCAGTAATCTACTTTTAAATAGAACCACATGTAAGCCCAAAGTGTGAGAGTGAAGTGCTCTGTGAAGGTTTTAAGATAAGATTGGGCCTGATTATTTAAGATCTTGTATGTGAGCAGAAGGATTTTAAATTCAATTCTGGATTTAACAGGGAGCCAATGAAGAGAAGCCAATATGCAGAAATATATTCCTTCTTTGTAGTTCTCGTCAAAAAAGGTATTTACTGACTCTCTGCAATCATAAATTGTCGCGTTTCAAAAATGAGACAGAACGCAGTCTTCTTTTACTAAATACTAGGGACACACTGATGAAAAATGTTTCTTACCTTCTTTTTATCCTCACTCTGTCTTTTTTATTAGTCAAAGTCAAAGTCAAAGTCAACTTTATTTGTCGATTCTGCCACATGTACAGGACATACGGAGAATAGAAATTGCGTTACTCTTCACTCCCTAGATAAATAGCAAATGAACATTTAAATATATTTAAATATAAAAGTGATTAAAAAATGCAAGTAAAATAATTAAAAAGTAAAAATTTAAATAAATACAATTTTACATATAACAAGAAAGCTATATAATATACAATATAATGGGTAAGTGACATTGAGTGTAAACCAGGCAGAGTAGTGCAAATAGGCAAATAGTGCAAATGGAGATTTGGTAATGTATGGTAAGAGAAAGTGTAACAACAAAGTCTTATGAGGTAATGGCAGTCCAATGCTCCACAAAGTGACTGGTAACTGGTGCAGGCCAGTGAGTGAGTCAGAGAGTGTGTGTGTTTGTGTGTGTGTGACAGAGTTCAGTGAGACCGTGGAGGAGAGAGGGGAGAGGGGGCAGAATCGGGAGGGAGTTAAGCTTCCTGACAGCCTGATGGATGAAGCTGTCCTTCAGCCTGCTGGTCCTGGCCTGGAGACTCCGCAGTCTCCTCCCCGACGGCAGCAGCTTGAAGAAGCTTTGCATTGGGTGTGTGGGATCAGCCGCTATGCAAAGGGCTTTTTTAGTGAGACGGGTGCTGTAAATGTCCTGGAGGGAGGGGAGAGAGACACCAATGATCCTCTCTGCAGCTCTCACTATGCGTTGGAGGGTTCTATGACAGGACGCATTGCAGGCTCCAAACCACACAGTGATGCAGCTCGACAGGATGCTCTCGATGGTGCCTCTGTAGAAAGTGTACATGATGGGGGCCGGTGCTCCTGCTCTTCTTAGTTTGCGGAGAAAGAAGAGACGCTGCTGTGATTTCTTGGCCAGTGCTGTGGTGTTGTACGTCCAGGAGAGATCCTCTGTGATGTGCACACCCAAGAACTTGGTGCTGCTCACTCTCTCCACAGACGCTCCGTCAATGGTCAGAGGAGCATGTTGGGTGTGCATTCTCCTGAAGTCCACAACAATCTCCTTCGTCTTCTCCACATTCAGAGAGAGATTGTTGTCAGCACACCATGTGGCCAGGCGTCTCACCTCACTTCTGTAGTCGGTCTCATCCCTGTTGCTAATGAGACCCACCACCGTTGTGTCGTCCGCAAACTTGATGAAGAGGTTGGAGCTGTATGATGGGGTGCAGTCATGGGTCAGCAGAGTGAAGAGGAGGGGGCTCAGCACACATCCCTGCGGGGCCCCCGTGTTTAAAATGATGGTGCTGGATGTATTACTGCCAACCCGTACTGCTTGAGGTCTTCCGGTGAGGAAATCCAACAGCCAGTTGCACAGTGAGGTGTTGAGCCCCAGCTGGACCAGTTTTTGAATGAGCTGTTGGGGGATTATGGTGTTGAATGCTGAACTGAAATCTATGAACAGCATTCGAACATATGAGTCATTTTTGTCCAGGTGTGTGAGTGCCGAGTGGAGTGCAGTGGAGATGGCATCATCGGTTGAGCGGTTGGGCCGATAGGCAAACTGGAAGGGATCCAGGGAGGGGGGCAGGACAGTCTTGATGTGTTGCATGACTAGTCGTTCGAAGCACTTCATCAGGATGGGAGTAAGTGCAACAGGACGGTAGTCATTAAAGCAGGAGGGAGATGACTTTTTTGGAACCGGAATGATTGTGGTGGCTTTAAAACATGTGGGGACGACAGCCTGGATGAGTGATATGTTGAAGATGTCTGTGAAGACATCAGTGAGTTCCACTGCACAGTCTCTCAGTGCACGACCAGGGATGTTGTCAGGACCCGGAGCTTTATGTGCATTGATCCTGCTGAGGGATCTCCTCACGCTGTCCGGTGACAGAGTCATCACCTGGTCACCAGGAGGGGGTGGGGTCTTCTGTGCAGTGGTGCTGTTACGGACTTCAAAGCGAGCAAAGAAAGTGTTCAGCTCGTTCAGCAGGGGGATAGTACTGTCACAAGTCTGTGGTGGGGGCTTGTAATCTGTGATGGTCTGAATGCCCCGCCACAGGCTCCGTGAGTCTCTGCTGTCTTTGAAGTGATGAGATATTTTCCTGGAGTACTGTCTCTTAGCCTCTCTGATGCCACGGGAAAGGTTGGCCCTAGCTGTCCTCAGGCTTGCCTCGTCTCCAACTCTGAAGGCAACATTCCGAGCTTTCAGCAGCCTGTAGACCTCTCCTGTCATCCATGGTTTTTGATTGGCCCGGACAGTTATGGTTTTCGTGACTGTTACATCCTCAATACACTTGTTGATGTAGGCAGTAACAGTCTCTGCGTACTCCTGGAGGTCAGTGGTGTTGTTATAGGTGGCAGCCTGCTTAAACATGTTCCAGTCTGTAGTATTGAAGCAGTCCTGTAGAGCCTCTGAAGACCCCTCTGGCCACACTTGTATCCGCTTACGAACCGGTTTGGTCACTTTAACGAGCGGTCTGTAAGCAGGCATTAGCATGACAGTGATATGGTCTGAGGCGCCGAGGTGGGGGAGGGGAAAAGCTTTGTAAGCTCCTCTCTGGGTGGTGTAAACAAAGTCCAGTGTGTTATTTCCCCTTGTTGGAAAGTCTATGTGTTGTTGTATTTTTGGAAACACGCACTTTAAGTCTGCATGATTGAAATCCCCAGCCAGGATGAGAAAAGCATCAGGATGGGCTGTCTGCTGCTCACTGATGTGCTGGTACAGTTCATTCAGTGCCTCATTCCTGTTGTTGACATTGGAGGAGGGAGGGATGTACACAGCGCACAGGAGTATGGCTGTATATTCCCTCGGTAGATAGAATGGCCGGCACTTAATAACCATTAACTCCAGCACTGGTGAGCAGTGTTTGCAGACCGCAACAGCATCGCGACACCAGGCATCGTTGATGTAAACACAAAGTCCTCCCCCGCGGGTCTTACCTCCCGCGACGATGACTCTGTCAGCACGGTAGCATGTTAGCTGGTCGAGCTGAATGGCGCGGTCCGGGACACTGTCGCTGAGCCATGTTTCCGTGAACACAAAAGCACAGCAGTCCTTTACATTCCTTTGAGATGAACGTAGCAGTCGGATGTCGTCCAGTTTATTTTCTAGCGAGCGTACGTTGGCCAGAACGATAGAGGGGATGGCGGGTTTGTGTGGGCTAGCCGCTAGCCTAGCTCGGATGCCACCGCGCTTACCCCTCTTCTGCTTCCTCTCACACCGCTTGAGGCGCATCCATTGTGGGCGAAGTGCGGGAGTGGGGGTCGGTGATTGAGTAGGCCTTCGGAGCAGACCCAGATCTTTCAGCTTCTCGGTGTCCACAGAGTTTAACTTAAAAAGTTTGTTTCTGCCGATGTCGAGAAGAAGTGTTCGGGCATATCCTCGCTTGCACACAGATAGACGCGACAAAGACTTACAAAAACACTGCAACTTACAGGACGAAAAACACGAAAAAGTAGTTTGTTCGGGAGAGAGAGAAGCCGCTGCGTGTGCACGCGCCGCCATATTAGTTTGCTAAGAGACACTAATTTAGGAAATACATTTTTTGATCTATTTATTTAGCAGCATTTATTTTACAGAGTTTTGAGAGCAATATTTCTGTTGAGCGGAATATTCATAAAGAATGAATTTCAGTCTTTTCATCACCCTGAATTTATTGTTCTAAAACTGGTTTTAGATTGGATCCCTGCTTGAAATCAGAGTATCACTTCGTGCAATAATTTTTGTCTATAAAAATCTTTAATTTGTTATTGTTTTATTTTAATTCATGCAACTATCCTTGAACAAAAACCTTAGAACCCATGACATATCAAGGTAGTGTCCAGAAATCATAGCCACTTTTAGTCATGTAAAACTGACAGAAAGTGGGCATGACTGTATTTTGATGCAGTTCCAGATTAAAGAAAAATCTAAACAGTCTTTCACTGAATAACCCATTCAAAGGATTGTGCAGTATTGGTGGAGGTATGTGCTCTCAGGGGTTTGGAATTAGACTTTGCTCTGAGTGTGTGTGTGTGTGTGTGTGTGTGTGTGTGTGTGTGTGTGTGTGTGCGTGCGTGTGTGTGTGTGTGCAGGCAGGTATAGTATAAATGGTCTGGCAAGTGTGTGTGTCTGTGTGTGTGTGTGAGAAAGAGTGTGAGAGAGAGAGAGAAAGGAAGGAAGAACGAGAGACGGCCAGAGTGGGTCTAGGTGTGGTGCGTACGGCCCGGCTCATTTCACAGCTGTATAGGGATTAGGTGGTGGAGTGCGGTGGGGTAAGCTGTCTCTTTTATCTCATTCAAACATGTTGCTAATTCAGCAGAGAGCGGCTGCCGCGGGAGCCTGTGCCACTAAGCGCTGTATCATTCTGCCTGCCGTGAATAAACTGCTAGTCCTAATCCCCAATCAGCCGCCGTGACATGGATTATCACCCGCGACAAGCGCGGCGACCCAGCAGAGAGGAGAGGAGAACCGAGAGGAGAAGGAGTGGAGGGAAGAGGAAAGAAGGGACAAGGGAGATGAGGGGGAAGGAAAAACAAAATAGAAAAGACAAATATAATGGAAAAGAGACAAAAGAGGGGGGTTAGTGAATCAATATGAGGAAGAAGAGGAAAAAGGAAAAACAGAGATGATAAAATGATCAGATAAAGAGAGTGATAGCAGAAGAACGTGGGAAGAAAGACAAGGAGCAAGGAAGAATAACAGAGAAATAGGACATGAATGAACGAGTGAGGAAAAGGAGAAAGAGTTGGATGGGATAGAAATGAGAGGGTAGAAGAAGGTCTGAGGAAAAGACATAAGAGAGAAGGAATGACAAATAGAAGGAAAGGAGGGAAGGAAAAGGACAGTAAGAATGTAAGAAGTGACAGAGCAGAGTAGTGAAAAACAGCAGAGAAAACACAGGAGAGGAGAACAATAAAAGAGATGAAGAGTAAAAGAGAAAGTGGAACAGTGACATAAGAAGATACATTAGAGGAGGAGAAAACAGTGTTTGTAAGAAACGAGACAGAAGAGTTAAAACTCAAAAATCAAGATGAAATAAGAAGAGAGTAAATGAAATAAAGGGGAGGAAACTGATATGGAAAGAATATAATAAGTTTGGAAAAGTGAAAAAAGAAAGGAGCAAAAAAAACATGGGAAAATGGTGAAGGCAGAAAAGAAAGGAAGATAAAGAAAAATATGAGGACAAGGGAGAAAATCAAAGAAAGGAGGAGACAACATGAAAAGATGATGAGATTAAGAAATGCTCTGCAAGAAAAGAGAAAAAAATGATGTCTGAACAGTGAAATGAGAGAAAAAGAGGAGACAAAACATAAAGTGGGCAGGAGAGAAAAAGCAGAATAAAGAAAACTGCAGAAAAGGAAGATGAGAAGAAAAGCGTTACAGTTTAAGAGATGGGAGGCGATAGCAGGAGGGTGATCAACTGAGAAGAGGAAGACAAGGTTAAAGGTTAAAAAATGGAGAGAGAGAGATAGAGAGAGAGATGAGTGGAAGGAAGGAGAGAAAAAGAAACTGTAATAGGAAAAGATGGTATGGGAAAAGATTATTGGACAAAGGTTTAAGAAAGGGAGAGAAGAGAGGAGAAACAGCCAAACATATGACAAAGAAAAAAACTGAATATGGCCAACTTCAAAACTGAACCCAAACTCTGTTTAGTGTTTAGCATACGAGGGGGAAATGCACTTTTCTAAATAAACTATATGAATGAAAATACTGAGTCACCGACACTTTGCACCTACAGGAGCTGCTCAGCTATGGAAACCCACGCCATGAAGCTTCCAGTACAGTTTTTTGTGCTGATGTTCAGGCCAGTAGCAATTTGGAGTGCTGTAGTTGCTGAGTGTTAACATCTTTTATGTACTATGTGCCTCACCAGTCAGCAACCCCACTCTAATTTTACAGCTGCACTTTTTGACTGAGTTGCTGTTGTCCCTAAATCCTTCCACTTTGCAACAATACAACTTAGAGTTGACCATGGGATATCCAGTATCTGACTGTTGCAGCAGTGATAGAGTGTCACCAGAAACCACTGTCAGCTCAATTCAGCGAGCTCTTTAGAACAACTCATGTTCTTTAACAAATGTTTAGAATATTTTATTCACCTGTGGGAATGGTTATGTGACCTTGAGAGGTCAAATGCTTTATTCCACTTCTGTTGTCTTTTGTGTCCTTTTGATGCATTTTTCTGTTTGCGGGTGTGTTGCAGTGCATTTGGCTTCTCAGGACACAATAGGACTGTAAACCGAGCTTCAAACATTAAGAGGTGTGGCTCTATGCTTTTGTCCATACACTGTACGTCCCCTCATTGCCCCACACTGACACTGTCACCCTCGGCACCACATGTTGGTTTGTTAAGCCTCAATATAAGGATTTTAGTCACCTCCATGTTGGAGGTCAGCATATTTAGATGAGAGACTTGAGTGCTAAGTTAGTCGCTGATGCTAGCAATCTTAATCTGTACATATGTATCTCAGTGACACAGATTTATGCTAAGTGCAAAATAACAATAGTACTGGTTAGTGAAATGTGAGTATTTTACTTAACTGTTTGTAGCATCATATTTTTTTATAATATGGGTTGTTTTGTTTCACATGTTGATAGTTCTGATAGTTTGTGACAGTAGTTCCAGAAGGGTTGAAGGGTTAAATTGCATTATGGAGTATTAAATCGGCTATAGTGACCAAGACTATTTATCGCACCAGGTCTAGTTCAATGGCAAACTATCTAGTGATTCCTAGCAGACAACTGTCAGCTACAGTAACCTGTGTCAGCTTCCACCTGTCAGTCAAAGTAGTCAAACTATTAAGACTTAATGAAGTTTAAAAGGGTTGGGTTTTTAAAAAAGTTTTTAACATGAGAATCTTTGACATTTATTCATTTATAGAACCAGCCTCAAGTGACATCTAGAGGAACTACGGATACTGGATCTTTCACATTAGGGTCATTTTCAGATCCTGAAGTTGACACTATATGAAGAATGGAACAAAAAAGAATGGAAAAAAAAATAGTAGAAGAGTGGATGAGAAGAAATCAGAAAGCCATTTTCTTTAAAGACAAATTACCTGACTACCTTAACCAAGGTTTCCCATATGTATTTGTATATATATGTCTATATATGTTTGTTTGTTTGTTTTCGGTGTTCCTACCCTTGGATGTTTGTGTGTTGATGTCTTGGAGCTGTAGATTGAATCCTGCCCACAGGGCTACAACATGTACATGTGGGACACCGAGGTTCAAACAAGACCCCAGAGAGAACCTGGCCCTTTTACATCTGCTAACATCTCTCTCTCAAACACACTGCATCTCTCTACCTTTGTGTGTGTTTACTCCAGAACTAATTGAGATCTAATTGCTGTAACACGGTGTAAAGCCCAAGCTCAACTGTCACCAGGGAAATATTGCTAACAGCCAGCTTTTCCCACAGGGTATTGTGGGTACCAGAGATGTCACATCTACTTAATCTCAAAACGGAGCCCGTGAAAACAAACTTTTGCCCTTTGCAGATTCAATAATTGACCACACAAATAGATGATGCCATAAAGGTAAATCCAGGTAAACTATACTGAAATTCATCAGCTTCTATCTGCGATATCTATAGTGCTCTGCAGAATCCATCCAACTCCTCTGGTAACTGCAAACTTTTTATTTTTTCCACTACGTTACCACTCATCATTTTATGATGAGTGGTATTGTCTTAATAAAGCAAAGCAGCAGATTTCAATCAGGTATTGAAATAAGCAGAGCTAAGTGCATGTCTTTGCCTCAGAGGCGGATGTTGCCTCAGAGGAGAGATAATCATCAATGGCATGAAAAAGAGATGAGCTATTGATATAGTTATGAAACCAATGTTACAAAATATGCCATATCATCAGTAAAGGAAGATGAGATATTAAATATACATCTTCCCTTCACAGTAATTATAGAATTACAGAGAGATGGAAGTGAAACTATTAAATGAGCCTGATTGAGTGAAGATGTTTTCCTCGTAGCACAGTTGACTGTTCCTAACAGGATTGTGCTGTTGCATTTGTACGATGTGGGGATGAACAAAAGTATTTTACCAGCACAATATAATCTGCGGTGTGATCATTGCTTTTAACAATGTAAGAGATAGCTTTAAGATGGCCTTAAGATGTTTATGCATACTGTTATCATATTAAAGGAATTGCAATACATGCTTACAAAACACTTATATTATATTAAGCTTTTAGTAGAGGTTCTTGATTAAAACATTTATTTAGTAGATGACATATACATAGTTTCAGTTCAGGTTGTTACATATATGAGAGTGGCTTCTGTCTCTCTGTCTGGTGAGAGGTCAGGAGCTAGTCGGCGAGGTGAAATAGGGTGCAATTGTGGTTAGCACACACACACACACACACACACACACACACACACACACACACACACACACACAGACTTAGTTAAAGAGAATCATTTATAGGTGGAAGTTTAATCATGTTTTGCTCGGGGTTGCAAAAGAGCAGTTTGTCGCAGAACTGCTGCTGATGTGTCAAGATGATAAGCGAGCATTCGGCAGTGACAGGAAGTACCTGCCATGAAGATAGAAGACAATGTTCTTTTTAAACTGTGTTAAAAGTCATTGTGGTTTTGATTTGACGTATGCATATATTGTATCTGATGACGCATGAGATGCAAGCCCTGATGGTATAAAATATCTGTTTATGCTTTGATTAAGTCGGAGATCGGCCCTGTCTGCGAGCGGAGCTGGTCTTCCCACGCGTGTATTTCATTAAAATCAATTGTTTGACCAAGTTCTGGACCATGGTTGTTTGTACTCTCCTTCCCCAATATTTGAACCTTAACATTTGGGGGCTCGTCCGGGATTTGAACCCGGGACCTCTCGCTTTAATGGTTTTATAAGTAAAACTTTAAAAGAAGTTACCACAACTAATTTTGGCAGGCCTATACAAATAGAGATACAAATTTTGGTGACAGTTAAGTCATATACAGGCGATGTATGTTGAATGTGACAGATGAAACAAACACAAACTGTAAAAGTTACATCGTATTTGCAGCGGGATGATGCAATTCTAACATAATCCATCCATCCATCCATCTTCATCCGCTTTATCCGAGGCCGGGTCGCGGGGGCAGCAGCCTAACATAATATATGGGAAAATCAAAACAATTGTATAACAGAATTAAATCCAAGATTTTCAGAGTGCTACCAGACCAGCATCAGCTAAAGGCTATAGACTGTAAATAAAAAATGGACATAGTCACTGTGATATCGTGGACTCCAATTCTAACATGTGTCTAACTTTACTGTAATGTTTGTTTTCAATGCACAAAAAAGTGGTACGTTTGTTTAATTGAGGATTGTTTATGACTTCTGTCTCATTGATTTTGGATTATTTCAGCTAAACAAAGTAAACATTTAATTCCATCAAGTTACCAGAGATCAATCCTTGGGATCATTTTGGAAGAGTAAAGCATGACCCCGTGAAGTTAGCATGTAACACCTGTAGACAAATTCCTGCCTATCGTAGAATACTAGTAAACATTTCTCCACTGCAGGTCTTTTCATTAAATCTAGTCATGTTTTAAAACATAGTTCAGAAATAACAGTTGATTTCACAAATGTTTCTTCATTGGTTCAAATTAGATATTCAACATAGTCCAGACCTCATTAGATTTTCGTGAATTATTTTCTACTGTGCCAATATTGATTAGAATAAAATCAAAAAAACAACATTAAATATTGTTAGACAGAATGAGTAAAAAAAAAAGCTCAACCCAAAGTCTCAAACACACTACCCCACACACCATACAACCCCCTACTTAGCCTACTGAGATAAATAGCGTAATGTTAAACAAGGAGTGTTCCTAACTCTATGGTGCTGATGTCATAGACAGGGAGGGGAAAGGGATGGAAGTTAATAAGAATTTGGTCATTCCGATTCCATTATATCACCTATCGATTTGATTCCTTATCAGTTCTTATTGGTTTCTCATTCGCTCCACTTTGAGAGTCACCACCACAAAGCAGCAGATGAAACATTCTAGCAAATTAATTACATGCTGTGTGGTCACATGTTTGTGCATGTTGGAGGTATTTGCCCTCTTTGTTGTGATCATTGTTGGGGTCATTACTCAAAATAATTAAGGCATTACACATATTACACAGAAAACTTTTCTTATAAGTAATACAGTTGTCACGGTCTGGCTGGCAGACCGTGGGGATGTGGGGAAGGAGGACCCAGGCGCGGTGCTCTATGTATAGGCAGTGTTTATTTACAAAGTGAAAAACAACGTAGCAATAAATCCCCGTGTTCTCCCAGACTCCCGTGTCGTGTCTCCCCGTGAATAGTCCGTGTTTCTGTGCTCTCCGCTCCCGTGTCAGCACCCCCCGGTGCTCGCTGCTCCCGTGTCTTCCACGCTCCTCCTGCGGGAAACAAAAGACGCAGCCGTCAGGACACATACAACTTGCGGGCATACACACACTAACTCGGTAACAGGACGACTAACGTGGAGTCTCATGCAATGATCCCGCGTCGGTGGGAGCTCCAAGACTCTCTTAAGTAGCTCCCCCGACGAGGCCTGATCAGCAGCAGGTGTGTGGCTTCGGGTGTGGCCAGTCCCCTTGCAGGGCCACACCCTCCAGGCCTGACGCCGCCTATAAACAAGTGCTCAGCCACCCACACACACACACATATACACAAGCACAGGGAAGGGGGAGCAACGCCAAAATACACAACAATAATAATAATAATAATAATAATAATAATAATATAATACATAACTGCTCAGGGACCCTGGGCCGCTCAGTCCCAGGACCCTGACAACAGTATGTTACTTAATTACTCCCAGGAGAAAGTAATTCATTATACTACTGGTTACATTACTTTCACCGTTTCTCTTTAAAATGACCTGAAATGTACCGTCTCATAATTACCATTTAACAATACAAACCAATAGCCCACAGTCCCACACAGCAACACCGTTTCCATTACCGTTGAAGTTCAGGGTCTGGCTGCTGGGCTGGGGTCGGCATTCACTGAGCTTAACATCACGCTAGGGGCAGTGTTGAGCTCAATTTGCAAAATAAATGGCAAGTTTATTGCAAGCACATGGAGTTGGATACTGGCGGATAACACCTGCAAGAATAGAACAACCACGCTTTATAAGAAAGGCAATGTGCAAACTGTTGTCTGTTTGATTTGTTTTTAATTACTATGAACGCAGAGAGAAGCTCAACACTGCCCCTAGTGTCCTGGAGCAACTTCCGTTGTGTTTGTGCGTGTTTTGGAGTTTGTAGGTGCTTCGGAGTCAAAGGAGCTTGCAAAGAAAAGCGTCTGGACTTCTTTAAGTTGCTTGAAGACGTTTCACCTCTCATCCGAGAAGCTTCTTCAGTTCTAAGGTCAAATGGTGGAGAGTCCCAGATATAAACCTAGTGGGAGTGACCCCCCACAGAGGGACAAAAGGACCCCCTGATGATCCTCTAATCGCCTGAGCCAAGGTGGGAAACTGGGCGTGGGTCCCAATGATGAGGTCAGATGGCCCAGGATGTGAGTGACTCACATGTGACTCACATCCTGGGCCATCTGACCTCAGGAATTCGCATGATAAGGTGGGGCCAGGTTTCACAATGAACACACCCGAAACTCTGGCTGATTGGTTTATATCTGGGACTCTCCACCATTTGACCTTAGAACTGAAGAAGCTTCTCGGATGAGAGGTGAAACGTCTTCAAGCAACTTAAAGAAGTCCAGACGCTTTTCTTTGCAAGCTCCTTTGACTACGATGACCTGGATGACTGAGAACCTTCACAGACATAGGTGCTTCGGAGTTTGCGTGTTTTGGAGTTTGTACACGCTTTGTCTCTAGGGGTCTCTAGGGGCCACCTAGAGACTTTTTAAGCTATACAAAAATAGCTTAAAAGTATTGCTTATTTCTTCCAAAAACAGACTTTGCTATTCCAGTGCCAGTGTGTATACATGGTGATGTTTGGAGTTGTCTGTGAGCTGCCACCTGGTGTCCACTTTTGTAAAACCTGACAGGTGAAGAAATTCTGAGGATGTCTGCTTACCACCAAGCAGTAACTATATAAGCTGTAATTGTTTAAAAAAAAAAAACCAACAAAAAAAATAATTCATTTAATTTGTTCTATGCAATAAATTCATCTATAGTTCTCGCTTTGTCATAAAGAGTGTAACATGACACGGTGGACAACAGTGCTAACCACAATGCCTGAACATGCTTCTGTAAATTGTTAAGGTGGTGTTGGTTCATTTTGGAATACCGTTAATGGATCGTTTGAAAAATAAAATGTTTTTTTGATTGATGTACAAGCCAACTATACGCAAAAGTCTGTGTTCAAGCTTGTTTAAATCAGTGAGTGAAATACTTGCATCATATTCATAATACCGTTGAAAGTCATGTGAAAAGAAAACAAGATAATTATTACTATATTCTATTACATCATTTGTGTTTAAAGGGCTAGAAACACGGGAAAAAAGGCTTATCTTTGTATAAGTCTAAAACCATTAGCATTAGTGTCACTGTCCATTTATAATTAAAAGTCAAGCCAACTGCATGTCAAAAAATGACATCAATGAGATTTTACTAAGCTAACAAAGATGTATAAACCTGCCCTGCTCTCTGCCTCATGCCTGGTATAAGAAACCCACCAGTTACCACTGTCAAAGCTGATAAATCATCCAATCACATGCTTGGATGTGTTTAATCACACATTAGTCTAATGCATATCTCCTGGTGTTCTGGGAACTGTTTTTAATGCTGACACACACTCGCACACAAATAACAGCCCATCGGGGCAATCTTCCGCCCCATCAGTGCGTTAACTTTCTAATTTACTGTGTTCTTGAAGTGGAGGAGCAAATGAGTGTCCCAAAGAGGAGTCAGTCCCCCACACAGCAGGGGCTGGGAGACCCCCTGCAGCCTCAACAAACATTTAGACTGTGTTGTTACTGTGATACACACTGTCAAAACAGTGGTGATGTCAGAGTGGTGGCAGGATTCTGTGTGTGGTATTTATGAAAAAGACTCTCTAGACTTTAAGTTCCTTTTAAAATTATTAGAAACCTTTTTTTCCCATTACATTTAAATTGACTAAGTTACTATTCAGCTGCTCTAAGATCTGATTTTTGTCTAACCCAAGATGCCCACCTGTTATTTAATGTTCTCCATCTTAACATAGCTGCAGTCTGCCTTCACAAATGTTTGTGAAAGAATGGGTGTGTGAAAGAGGCTGTTGGATTCAAGTGTGGTATTGTAATAGGATGCCACTATGGTAACAAGTCAGTTCATTAAATTTCTTCCCTCTTAGATATTTCATAGTTAACTATAGCCATAACTGGAGTTATTGCAAAGTGGAAGCATTTAGAAAAAAACAGTAACTCAGCCACAAAGACAATGTAAAGTTACAGAGCAGGGATGCAGAGGGCTGAGGTGCATAGTGTGTAAAAGTCACTGACACGCTGACTCAACAGCTGCAGACTTCCAAACTTCCTCTGGCATTAACGTTGGTGTGCTGAAAGCTTATGGAATTCGTTTCCATGTGCAAGCACCTCTTGTGGGTGTAAAGTGTAGATGACCCAGTACTTTGGTACATATAGTGTGTGTCTTCAGACAAATAATTTTGTGACATATGGTGCCATGCAATCTGTACTAAAACCACTAAAATCACAAAAACCTGATTTTGTAATTTTTCTGTAGGCTTAGAAATGTGTCGCTCACAGTGTGGTGCGAATTGTTAAAACTTGAAACTGTGAAACAAAACATGTCTGTATATGTTTCCAATCTTTTACTGTGATATTGACACCTGTCATCAGTTCAGTCCTTTGTCCCATGGATGAACTTTCATAATCTTTGTCAACACATATGCATAGCGTATGTTTGCTCTGTTTGGTGGTTAAAACATCATGAGCAGCAGGCTCATGAGCAGCCAAGCAGCCGTGAAAATCCTCTCTACATCTTCCTCCTCATGCAGGCAGATCCCTATGAAATCAAATCATCTTTTCTTTCTCCACCTCTTTATCTCATCCCATCCTCCTTTAGAGCCCCCATTCTCATCCTCTGGTCAGTCCCTTCTACCCAAACTACCATCTTATTGTGCCACTGTGGAGTACCTTTTTGTCTCTGGTTCCTCTCCAGATGCTTCTCCAGTGGTCTCATTTTCATAAAGCTACAACATTCACAGGGAGAAGAGAGTTAAATAGGTAAGTCACGGAGAGAAGAAAGCAAGCGAGCCAGAGAGATGGAGAGACAAAGGGAAAGATGAAGAGAGAGGGAGTAAAAAACGTTAGTGGTCAGCAACACCGCGGGCATCATAAATCAGATTTCCCACAATCCCCTGCGGAGGGGCCCTTTCCTCGGCCTTGAGCGGACACGCTCAGCGGGGTGCGGAGCATCGATTGGCGTCGCCATGACGATGCTGACTGTGCCGGGTTCGGAGGGCGAGAGGGGCGAAAAGGTGAGGTGTTGGAAGGGAGGGGTGGCTGTGTATGTGTGTTAGTGTAGTGGTGGTGGTGGTGGGGGGGGGGGGGGGGGCACGAAGAAATCTGCCTCAGCATCAAACTACAACAGCAAAAACCAAAACCCAGGAAAACGTAAGTGTGTGTTTGTGTGGGTGTTTGTGCAGGAGAATGTGCAGACTCGGGGGTAATTTCCTCCCCAATCAGCACACCCTCGCTCGCTTCAACACTTGCCCCCTTCCACTTCTTCTTCCCCGCTCATCACAATCTTCTGCCCACTCACTCTGGGGCAAAACGGGGGAACAAGATCTTTCTGTTGCCTCCCGTAGGGTTTGTGTAGGGAGGCCGAGATCCAGCTCACACAGCCGCAGGGCTCTGCTCAAACACTGAACCCTGGGCAGAAAACACAAACTGATTAACCAACATGTCAGCTTTATCACTTAGTAGCTTTGGATAGAGTTTATGTTATTTAACTGAAGGAGCCTGAAGGCAGAGCTTTATAAATGCCACCAGCTGCCTCATTTCATTATAGAAACTGTTTTAGTATCATATTGTATCATACTTGACAACAATGAAACCACAAGTACCAAAAAACACATACATTATACATAATGTATAAAGATTAAAGGTAAAAGGTAAAAAGAAAAAAATACTGACTTGACAGTTTTTTCTTCTTTTTTCATGCTGAACAAAGATATGAAACTCTAACCTTTGTTCTCTTTGAAGAAAAAAGTCTTAGGGTGAGAAAATTGCTATAAACAAAGTCCTTCTGGAGGCAAGTCTTACCAGTCAGCAACCATGTTGAAATGCCTTTGGGAGCTTAATTTGGCAGGTATTTTGAAGCATTGTTTAATTTCATGTTTGCTGACTTTCCCTCAGAATATGGTCTAAAAAAGCTTTTTCCCCCATACTCTTTTACTCCCTCTGACAATGGCTATGAGATTTCACTTCAGATTATTTAACTGAAAAGTCCCTGAAGTTGCCGTCCTCGCACCACTGTCAGTTTTTATTATCAGATAACTTTTTAAAATTAAAATGTATCTACTGGTGGGTTTTTCAACCATTTATGTACAAGAGGGAGGGGTAACATTCAAAGGACTGCTGTTCTATGCTCTAATTTTCTTTCTCTCTTTTTGATTTGGTTGGAGGTAGAAGTCTGACTTGCAGGGACACATGAATGCTTTGTCTGCAGTACAAAGAGCTGAAGTTGTACAGTCATTGTGTATTCAAACAAATCTTTGTTGTCATGGTCCGCGGCCCGGCGTCCGAGGTGCTGATGGGATGCCCACGCCCACGGGTGTGGCTGCTAACTCCACACCTGCATCCCATCCCAGGCGATCGCCAGGTGGACTATTTAATCCTGCCGCTCCACGCCAGTCCGTAGTCGTCTCTCAGCGATCTCAACTCGGCGTGTTTTGAGCCACCTGCCTGTCCACCTGCCCGTCTGGAATTTGGATCACGATCAGCACTCGCCGCCTCAACTTTTCTGGACCTCCCCCGCGGACCCTCACCCCTCCCTCCGGCTCCCTCGGCCCCGCTATCATCGTAAGACGCATACTCTACCTCCCCTCGTATGCTGCCATTTCTCCGCACCCCAATAATCCTTTTCCTTTTTCTGTTGCAGCCTCCCACAGTCCCGCTCTCGGCGTTCCTGCGCGACTCACCTCCCGGTCCTTCGGTTTCTCTGGTTCCACGCGCTTTTTCCCTTCTACCCTCCCGGGACACCTTCAGTTATAATAAAGTTTATTTTTTTCTCATACCCCGGTGTGTGTGTGCTCTGCTTCTGGGTCCAGCTTGTGCGCGGAACTTCAGTTCATGACATTTGTCCTTTTCAGTTGGCCAAATGTTTAACCCTGTCTCTTAAATATTTCCCCTTACAACTGAAATACAGCTTCAATTATCAGAAAACCTATTTTCTAGAGTAACATATAGCAGCAGTATCTCATTGAGTAAAAACTTTTATACACATCTAGATAATTTTGAGTTTAATTTTAACATTAAAGGTGAACATTCATCTGAGGATTAGGGCTATTAACATACTTAATTGAAAAGAAGCCTATAGAAATAAATATATCCTATATCTGTAAATTTAATTTCACAATGAATATGGTTTGTTTTTCTTTTCTTTTGAACTTTACTGTTCACTCTGAAACAGCAGCACTTTTTGGCTTAATGAAAAGCTGAATTGGAACTGATACCGATCCCCCCATGCCCCCATGTTATATTTTTTGACAGTACAAAAGAAGATGGTTAATGTTTATAATTGACTATAAGCTCCTCTGTGTTCTAGAGTTCTAGAGCCAAATGTGTACTGTCTAGGGGATGACTTTTTTGTATTGATGCATCTCCAATTCCAAGGACTGAGAAGTGGTGAGATATGCTCAGTTTTCACCCAGGAGACTAGGTGATTGTCATTTAGGGCCAAAAAAGAATTGACTTTTTGTTTTCAATTACTGTTTGGTTGGGTTTAGGCAACAAGTTACCTGGTTAGAACAAGGAAAAAGGTAATACTTAAGGTCCAAATAGGAAAGTTCAATGTTAACAATATTAGTTGTTATGTTGGCTGGCACCACCGCCCCATCTATTATATGACTGTTGCCTTTAAGGAGAAATAATATATGAAAGATATGCTTATTTCAAACTTACTTTTTAAACATCACAAGCAGATACAATCTAGGAGAAAATCAATCAGAGGAGAATCTAGGAGAAAATCCATCAGAGCATTCTTGAGAAGTTTAATTGTGAATGTAAATTCACATATAACAGGGCTGGAATTTCACATCACAGCAAAACATAAAACATGTCATGTCAGATTCGAGCTTTTTGGTTTTGTTTTGTTTTTTCTTTTACCTTTCTGTTTTGTTTCTTGTGTCTTGCAGATGAAAATGTACATAAAACACAGGAAGGAAATCCATCTTATGTCATATTAATTAAAACAATCTTTAAGGAACCACATGGTCCTCTCCCTCTCTGATTACTACTTTTTCTATCTCTCTATATGTTCCTCATTCTCCTTCCCTCTCCCTTTCACTCCAAGTCTTTCATAAATTTCATTAACAGAGAAATCCCATTAGCTCTCTCTCTGGCCCTGCCTCTCAGGGTTAACAACTTTGCTTAGCCATGTAAATTCAGAGCTTAGTCAGGCCGATTCTCTACACAGCCACCGCCGCATGCACGCTGTCATCGCCACATTAAACTCTATCTTTGGATACGTTCACGCGTGTAAAAATGTGTGTATGTAGACTTGGTGAAGGAAGTGAGGTCTGTGTAAACCTTTTCCGGCAGATAACCTGGATAGTGTGTGTGTGTGTGTGCGTGTGTGTGTGCGTGCGTGCGTGTGTGTGTGTGTTTCTCCATATCATATACATACTGTACATATTCTCAGTGTCTGGCGTATGAGGTTGAGGGGGATGGAGACTTATCTCCTGTGGGCAGGACAGAGGCATCTTACTGCTGGCCCCACACAGCCCTCCTCCTCTTCCTCACTCTTCCTCCAAGCTCCTTCTTCCCTCTCTAAAGCTTTAACACACAAACCCAAGAAGATTTACTCCACATTGGCACCACCATTGGCTCGCTGGCTCCCAAACAAAGTGAAGCAGCTTAAAGTGATATTTCACATCAGGGAAGTATTTATTTCTCTCTTTTACAACACAGGTATGTCCAGAAATATGTGGGTGCCTTTCTCCATTTCACAGATAATTCTAGCCTAAAACTGTGGGCTATAAACTGAAAAATATAGTAAATGCAGATCACTTATTGTGGATCACATGGCTTTTACTTTCACTTCACTTTTTCTTTCCTTCCTCACTCAAATCCATTGGTACAGTCAGGACTCTAACAAAAGCATACCAACATATTTATCCACCTACTCGTTTTCTTAACACTTAGCCAAGTCACAGCCAGCCTATCTCAAAGCAAGGTGAGTTATGGGGTACACCGTGGACAGGTTGCCAGTTTGAATGCATCAAAACTGTTAGGCATTCTCCTTCAGGTCCATCACAGTTTTAAAAAAAGAGGAAAAGGAACCATCACTGGTTATGACTTAAATCTCACAGAATTACCTGAATCCCAATCTGGAGTATTATGTGTTTTATAAAGACATATGCATATACACTTGGTTATACTGCACTCTCTCTGTGGTAGAGTATCACTTCCTGTTCCAACACGCAGTGGTGTTTTTGTGTAGCTTATCTGTGTAACAATTTCATTAAAAACTTTTAGTTAACTTCTTTTTTTCATAGTGTAATCTTCATATGCTTTATCTGAAGCACACTCTGTGTACTCACTTGCCAATTTATAGCCAAAGTATTCATTCACTGTGTCTTTAATGTTTCATTAGCTTAGCTTAGCTCGGAGCCGAGTCGCTAGAAGCATGGCCTCTTCACATGTCCACCCCGCTGCTTGACTCCCTGGTATAATTCTCAAACACGTAGTTTAAAGCAGATAACTCATAAGCTGGAGGGCATGTCACAAATTTATAAGATCAGAATTCTCTTGTTAATGTGTTGCTTCCGTAACTGGATACCCAGCAAGATTGCCAGTCTTCTAGCTTGCTTACTTGCCACAAGTGCACTGTGCCACCTACCAATAGAAAGGAAAAAATAATGTGCACATTTCCACGAGAGAAATCCCACGCCTGATTCTATCCTAGCCTGCTTTTTACATCCAACACAAAAACTGCAGTCGTGGTGCTTTCGATTGTACTCAGAACTCGGAAATTCTGCCTTCTGAATAGGAAGATGTAGGTAACACCAGACTGCAGATGAGCTGCATACAGAGCTGGACTGGGACAAAAAAATAGTCCCGGGCATTTTGACTAGAGACCGGCCCACCATTATAGGAAAAATCATAAAGCCTTTGAATGAAAATAAACGCTGTTGTGACAGTGATGTACACTGTTCTGATGGTATATATGTATCAATCTATCAATCGTTTGTTGTAAGACTCAGATAATTATTTTTTTAAAAGTGAGACATTTTAAATGAGAATAAGTGTCACGGTCGGACAGCCCTTTCCGGACGACCCTGCTTGTGTTTGTGTTTTCTGTATATGTGTTTGCTTCTCCCTCCCTGGCCCTCGGGGTTGTTTACGGAAGTGCGCGCCGTGGGAGAGGCGTGTCCTGGCGACTGTCGTCATTGGGAGTCCCTCTTCGCTGTTGCCGGCCCACCTGCAGCTGATTACCTGACCAGTGGTTGGTAATCATTCATCCAGGCTAGAAAGGGGTATTTAACCTGGACTCACAGTGACAGTCGACGTGGGATTATTACTCCGAACTGGTATAGTCTGTGCGAGCAGTGTGAGTATAACGAGCCTATCTAAATCCCAGTAACGAGTAACGCGTAACGCGTTCCTGGTTTTGGCATAATAACTAGTTACCGTGCTCGTTACCACAATAATAACGTAGTTACTGTAAAGCGTTACTTAATAACGCGTTAGTCCTGGTAATAAACGAGGAGTGTTAATCGAGAGCTCTCGTGTCGTCTGAGTTTACCTCCACAATGGTGACCCCTGACTCGAACATGCTGCAGCCCAATGGTGGCACCGGCTCCGCTTTTGATGCATCAGCAGCCGCCAGCCCTCTGCCTCCTGCTGCAGCTGCGTTTGCTGTGGCGCTTGAGCTGCCGGACTTTTGGCTTCACTATCCCCTGTCGTGGTTCGTGCACGTGGAGGCTCAGTTCGCCCTTCAGGGCATCTCGGCTGACGACACGAAATATCACCATGTGGTGGCCTCTCTCGACCCGCTAGCCAGCCGTCCTGCGTTGACTCTCCTCTGGGACCCACCCGCCCAAGAGAAATACGCCGTCCTTAAGGAGCTTCGACGCTATGCCCTCACTCGGGTCATCGAGCCCCTGAATCGGGCTAATTTAGTGACTTCAGGGAATGTTTTTCAGCATTTGCTCATGGAGTTCCCTTCACTGACTGTTCCTAATTTCTCGAACACGGCAACGAAGCACTGGGTTGAACATTATATCCTGATGGTCGGTCCCCCGTTGTTCGCGCGTGCGAAACTCTCCGTTGCTCGGGAAAAGTTTGCCACTATGGTGCGCCTCGGCATTGTACAGTGCTCGAACAGTGCTTGGGCCTCTCTGCTACACATGGTGCCCAAATCAGATGGTCGGTGGCGGCCATGTGGGGATTTTCGCCGTTTGAATAATGTTACAGAGAATGACCGTTACCCCATTCCCCACATCCAGGATTTTTCTGCCGACCTCGCTGGCACCTCGATTTTTTCTAAAATTGACTTGGTGCGGGGGGTATCACCAGGTTACCATGTGTGCTGAAGACGTTCCCAAAACTGCCCTTATTACCCTTTCGGCCTGTTTGAGTTTTTGCGCATGCTGTTCGGCCTCAAAAGCGCCACCCAGACTTTTCAGCGGTTGATGGACTCTGTCTTGCACGGGCTGCCTTTCGTCTTCATGTACCTTGATGATATATTGGTGGCCAGCTGTTCTGAGAGTCAGCACGCGTTCCATCTGCGTCAGGTTTTTCAGCGCTTGGCGGCACACGGCCTGATCGTCAACCCTTCGAAGTGCCAGTTTGGGTTGCCAGTTCTGGATTTCTTGGGCCACCGCATTTCCGCTGACGGTGTGGTTCTGTTGCCAGACAAGGTCCGGGCCATTTCAGCTTTTCCGCATCCCACGTCGGTGAAAGCGCTGCAGGAGTTCTTGGGGATGATCAATTTCTACAACTGCTTTCTCCCCAGAGCTGCGCACCTGCTGCAGCCACTCTGTGTTGCCTTGAAGGGTAAAATAGCTAAGGACCCGGTTGATTGGCTCCCTGAACGCATCCAGGCATTTTCTGGGGCCAAGGCCGCTCTGGCTAACGCCGCCCTGCTGGCCCACCCGTTTCTGTCGGCGAAGATTGCGTTGACCACCAAAGCCCCAGACGTGGCGGTGGGCGCAGTGTTAGAACAGCGGGTTTCCGGTGTCTGGCAACCATTCGCCTTTTTCAGTCGCACGCTCAGGGACAGTGAGCCCAAATATAGTGTTTTTGACAGGGAGTTGATGGCCCTGCACCTCGTGATGCAGCATTTTCATTTTTTTCTTGAGGGTCATAGCTTTACCGCGTACATTGATCATAAACCCTTAACGTTTGCGATGTCCAAGGTCTCTGACCCGTGGAGCGCGCGCCAGCAGCGCCAGTTGGCAGCCATTTCCGAGTTTACAACAGACATTCAGCACGTGGCTGGTAAGTCCAGCCACTGTCTGTCCCACGCATTTGTTTCTCCCGTTTATGTTGGCATAGACTTTGAGCCAGCTGACCAGTGTGGCGACCCAGATGTTCTTGCCCTTCGGTCTGCGCAAACGGGCCTTGTACTGGAGGACAGACCCGTGTGGAACGGCGGGCCTAGCCTGCTTTGCGATGTTTCCAGCGGCTGTCCACGTCCTGTAGTTCCCCTTTCATGGCATCGTTGCGTTTTCAACTCAGTACACGCCCTCTCTCATCCAGGCGTCCGGGCCTCGGTCAAGCTAGTCAGCTCTAGGTTTGTTTGGCTGGGCCTTGCCACCCCTCCCTTGCAGCTGTCCCCCAAACTACACCCCACCACATGCCCCCATCGCCCAAGGCTGGGGAGCTATCCCTGCCTAGCCTGGCTCAAGCCGGCAGTAATAGCCTGCCACCCCCAGGCAGTATGCAATGGCTGCTGTTTTATCCATCTCTGGCTGCAGCTGCCCATCCCTAAGTGGTACCCCAAATACTGTAGCTCCCTCCATTCAACTGCACACTTCTCCGGGTTGGCCATGAGCCTCCAGGATCGTAAGCCACCCATAGCGTATGCTCTGTCCGGGTGTCGCTATTGATGATGACATCATCCAGGAAGGCAGCAGCATATGGAGCGTGCGGACACAGCACCTGGTCCATGAGGTACTGGGAAGTGGTGGGGCCTCCCTGCAAGCTGGAAGTGTGAAAAATTTCTGCAATCTGTACAGAGTGGAGAAGTTTGTTTTTCCTTGGACTTTGCAAACAAGGGAATCTTCCAGTAGCCCTCACTTTTTCCAGTGTAGTGAAAAAACAAGCCATGCCTAACCAGTCCAGGAGCTTGTCAATCTGGGTCATGGGATAAACATCAAACTGTGATATCTCATTCACCTAGCAGTAGTTGACACAAAAACGTATAGACCCATTTTTCTTCACCACAAAAACTATGGGGCTACACCATGCACTGTGCGACTTCTATCACTCAGAGCTTTAGCATTCCAGCCAATTCCCTCTGAACAATTTACCTTTTATGTACTCATAGAACACTCAACCCGGTGTTCTATGAGCTTCGTACAGGTTTTCTCTAATTACTGTATTAAAAATCAAATAACCGGTGAACTTGTTTAAAAAAAAAAAAAAAAGACTATGCTCTAATTTTCCCTCTGTCAGCAAATCACAAACCAGCACTCTTGAGTTTCATCTTTCAAGTGTGACCATAACAGCTCCAGTATGCATTAAGCTAAAAGATCCCTGGATGAGGATTTGACCCGTGAACAAGGTAACATGTCAATAACATTTGAGGGTCAGAGGTCAAGTGACATAAACTTGTATGTTCCATTATGAAACACATCTCTGAGGTTAACAGTGGGGCTCTGATCCATTTCCCGCCCCAGGCAATCAAAGCGAGGAGGGACGACATCTTCGAGCGGTCAGCTGTGACTCCAGGCTGACCCTATTCACTGCTTAAACTCAGGTGCTTTTTCACTCTATTTTTGGAGCAGGCTGCTCAATGCATTCCTGATTGATTGTGATTCTGATCAATGGCTGGCAGTGGCTGGACTCCTGTCCCAATCGCGGATCTATAGCAGCTTCCTTCCTAGGGCTGCAGTCTTCTATGCTTTCTTGCCTGTCTGGGACTGAAGAAGGTTTATCAATGAATCTCAGCTCCCACTCCTCTGTCTACACACTCCAGCCACTTCCTGACCCAGTCAATGTCCTGTCTGTCTCCTCGCACTCACACACCTGCACACAAAATAATTACTCTGTGGTTAAAAGTTGCTTTAAGAACCTTCATCACTGCTTTTGAGTAGAGAGAAAAAAATATCTACTCATTGCAGACAGTTTCAAGAGCTTGTCGACTGTTTGAAAATAATATTTCATTGTTTAGCAGCTGTAGATATGTTTATTAGTGTGTGAATGGGTGGATGACTGGATATGTAAAGCGCTTTGGGGTCCTTAGGGACTAGTAAAGCGCTATATAAATACAGGCCATTTACCATTTACCATATTACATATACTTTTATACTTTTTCTTCAGTCCTAAACAGTAAAATTGTTTGAATATTTTTGGATATTTTTTTATATATATTGTTTATGTTGTGCTTTTATTTTTTTCTATAGAAATTGTTTACAAATTATTGTACAAAAGTATTAATTAACCCGTTTTAATGTATCTATTGATTTCAAAAGTGCTTAAAATAAAGAAATGTTACTTGTGTTATTCAAGGCTTACATGGTGCTAACTAGTATATAAAAGTTAAACTAATACAATTAAGAAATCATTTAAAACAGTCATTCTAAACACCTTTTACTACCTGAAGAGCACATCTGAAAAAATTTTTAGTGCTCAGTATAACTTTTATCTTGTAAATCAGGTTACATCTTATTATATTGTATCTTGAGTAGACAGACAGACAGACAGACAGACAGAAAGATAGATAGAGAGAGAGTGATCTCACAAACTTTTTCTTCTAACTGTAGGGCTAATAAATGGCTGTCAGCGCCCTAACCGGTAATTCTTTTCAGTCTTTGGATTAACTCAGTTCAAACAACACTTCAGGATTTTCAGTATTTTGCCATAACAAATACACAGAACTGAAGATCTCCATTGTGAAATGGATGAATGAAGCTACAGACAAACACACATTGGCATACACAAACTGGTTTGTTACAAGACTGTAGCGGGTGGGGGCATTTCGTTCACCCTCTGTGAAAGCGCTTTTGACATCCCTGGGATGAGGAAGGACTGTCAAATCTGTCCTAACTGCACCGCAGCTCTTCTCTGTTCCTCAGTAGGATCAGGCCTGAATGAGAGCTGGCTGCAGAGGCCTAAAGCCGGGGGATTCAGGCCACGGCCGGCCAACAGAGCCGGCCATCACTCAAATGGGCAGAGGGACTGAAATTGTTCAAACAGCTTCTGCAGGATCAAGAAAACCACTCTCCTCGGCTTAGAGAGAGGCTGCTCGAGATACAGATTTGAGAGGAGAAGAGAAAAAGATCTCATGTGAGAAAGGCTGAAGTCCACAATCAGGCCTCAGCCTCCAGCTTTGAGCTTTTGTTTGAGGATAAAGAACAAAACAATGCGTTTAGATGAAGATTGTGTTTCTGTGGACAATGTGATGATAAGAACCGAAAACAAAGAGGTGATAAAGTGATGGATAATGTTGGTTTGATATTTATAACAAAGCGCATTGACTAATATTGACCCACTGTCTGTTTTTACCATTCAGTATATGACCACACATGGTCCTCCTCTCACACAATGTAGGAGCCGTGAGAAGCTCTGCTTATTGCTTCAGAGACAATATAACATCTCAGGTATTCTGAGCTTAATTAAGGTCATGCATATCTACAGCATACAGTCAATTTCAACTTGCACATGCAGATGAGAGTAAAGGGGTGAAATATCTGACACCAAGCTTCCATAAAATTGGTGTAAGAACATCCCCTATAAAAAGGTTAACAATTTTGCTTTGAGGCATGGTGGTTACCTCAGAAGAAAGTTTTTTTTTCCTACAGCAGCTGTTTTGAGGCTCTTACCATTAAATAATTTAGAAAGCTCTATAATTATAATAATTTAGAAACCAGTTGCTAGAGACTGTGTTTAAAGTTAGGAGTATGGTGATATTAAAGCCCCTCCCCCCTTATATCAACTTTTCATTCACTCATAAAGATATTTTATCACAGAATAATTGTAAAACTGGTGGTTTTGGAGGTTAGCTCTGTTGCCTCACAACAAGAAGGGGCTGAGTTTGACACCACCATCTGCCCACGACCTTTCTGTGTGGAGCTTGCGTGTTTTCCGCATGTTTGCATGGGTTTTCTCAGGGTACTCCGATTAGAGTGGTTAGTTTAATTGATGATTTGAAAATTCCCAGAGGTTGTCTCTGTCTGTTTGTTAACCCTGTGATGGACTGGCAACCTAGGATGTACCCTGCCTCTTGCCCTGTGGTAGCTGGGGTAGGCTTCATGACCCTGTTCAATTTTATTTGTATAGCACCAAATCACAACAACCGTTGCCTCAAGGCACTTTATATTGTAAGGTAAAGACCTTAAAATAATAATAAAAAAAAAACAGAGAAAGTCCCAACAATCATATAAATCCCGATGAACAAGCACTTTGGTGACAGTGGGAAGGAAAACTTCCCTTTAAACAGGAAGAAATATTCAGCAGAACCAGGCTCAGGGAAGGGCAGCCATCTGCCATGATCGGTTGGGGGAGAGGAGAGGAAGACAGCACAAAGCCACGCTGTGGAAGAGAGACAGAGACATAAAAAAGTATAGCTATGGTTACATACACATATGATGTCCAGCATGGAGCAGAATTATAATTATTTATGCCCTCTGAGAGAGAAGTGATCTGTTGGGTGATCTGGTGGTATGGGGTCACTAAGATAATTTGGGACCTGGTAAATCAAGACCTTGTGTGTGAGGAATTGTAAAGTCGCAATGTATATGAGTGACTTTAGTTCAAAAGGTAGCATGAAAATGAAACGTAACCTAAGTTTTAGTTTAATTTCTAAACAAACTGAAGAAGTGAGAGTATTGAAGGTACTGCTTAAGAGATCTAAAAAATATCCTGGTTGTACAAGACAAGCCCTGCCAAGCTGTAGCTAAAACAAGCTATAAGTTAAGTGGGACAAATTTGTGTAATATTTGCTATAATATTCAGCTATACCATTTAAATATTTAGTTTCCCTTTAAAATCATGGCATGAGGACTCCCTTAACTGTACACAATGAAGTCAACATCATCGAGCTTTTTGGCACAGGGAACATAAAACCTAAAGGATCCCTACACAAATACATGTGGACAAAATGTTGTTTTGTTTCATGTTTCACTGCTGAACTTCAGATGAGAAAACAAGCTAGAAATCCCAGCAGCAGCTTGACCTCTGACCTATCAGTGCTCATGTGGGATGACAGGAGAAGTAAAAGCATAAGGAGGGGAGGAAGGAGGTAGAGGAAGGGGAAGGGTTAGATAGGGAGAGGGAGTTAAATTTTTCAACAGGACTGTCAAGGACATACAGAGGTCCAGCTCAGCTCCACTCACCTGAAAGGATATGACTGCAGACCAAAAAGAAGCACATGAGCACATTTGTTCGTCACTTCAGAAGAATATAGAAGGATACAAATCACATAGTGGTACCAGTCTGACTGTTTTCTTTGAAAGGTTAAGAAAAAAAGTAAATGTATTCATTCACTTATTCATGCTCAGAGGAAGGGATCTGAAAAGACATGTACACACACACACACACACACACACACACACACACACACACACACCCCTCCACCTCCTCCTTACTCCCTGGGTAACTGTTAACAGTGTTTCACATGTGTGTATGAGCTTGCAGCATAGACAGCAGGGAGAAGCTTTACAGGTCTGCCACTTACAGAGATCATCATGGTGAAAAATTTATATCAGATACACGTCCAGTATGTGGGTGGTACAGAGAGTGGCATAGGTAGGAGCCAGTAGAAGGGCACTTAAGTTGATGCATGTTGAATGGCTAGAATACATGTGTTATTATAATGGTTTTTATGTCTTTTTACTGCTTCATATTTTGTAGTTTTCTTGATACCAAGTCAAATCAGATTTTACATTTTCTGATGTTTCCATTTAGTGGGGTCTAAACTTGTTACCAACACTGATATTAAAATATAGAAAAATTAATTAATATATAGATATGTATAAAGACATAGGCACACCCACACAAAGACACAGGAAGAAGGCAGAACTGGTATCTGCTAGAGATGGCACGATACCACTTTTTTATGTCCGATACCGATACCGATATCATAAATTTGGATATCTGCCGATACCGATATGAATCCGATAGTGTTTTTTAATCAACAAAACTGTTTTTTAAATATCTTGCTGCATTTTGTATAAGTTCATACTCAAGTTTAAAACAACAACTACACTAAAGCTATTCTGTTATACCTGTATCCAAAAAAAATATTTCATAGTTCAGCAATACTGATCAATCTAATAAACTTAAACCTACACCATCCTCCCTATTCTGGTATTTTAAAGAGTACGTAGCGTAAATATTAAGCAACCTAACTAATAGGGTTCCAACTCCCAGCAACAACAAAAATAAATAAATAAAAAATAGGGAACCACCCCTCACGCTCCACCTCATGATGCTTAATCAACGTAATCAACCTTAATTTGATGCAGTGTGAAAAAAAATGCACAGAAATCAATTATTTTTCAAGAAATATTAAATAGATTCAACATCTTTCTTCAACAAAATTGCAGACTGCACAGATGGTACCTTCCCAAAGTAAAAAGTACTATAGCTTACTAGGGTATATATATTAGACTTAATAGTCACTATATACAGTAATTGACTTCTATTCATTTTACATCAAATTAAAACTTTGGGTGTAAGATTCGGATAATTATTTATTAAAAGCTCGACATTTTAAATGAGAATAAGAAAGAAAAGTATGTCTTTGTGCCCCCTTTTCCCTGTTAATGCCCTATCGGCCCCCTGGCTAAACTTTGCTAGATCCGCCCCTGCACAGTTACCAGCCGTCAGCTACGTAGAAAAAGATCCTGGAGTAGAAAGTAATAATAAATAAATTCTAACAACAGCTGATCAAGCTTAAACGTGCTGCTGTTGTTCAGCCGCTGGTTTCCTCTTTCTGGTGCAAAGTGGGCCAAAAACAAACCAGAGAGACGGACTCGCAACAGAAAAGCCGATCAGCTGATCGTTAAGCAGTTTCATGATTGAAGTAGCAGCAGGAGAGGCAGTCGCTTGTTAAGCTTAACGCAGGAATGCTTTACAAACATTCAGAGATGGACTTACACACTTGCTTTACTTCTCTCGGGATAACTTTGTCGGAGATGAAATGCCGGGTTGCTAGCGAAGCTCCAAATGCTATCCAGACCACCGACAGGTCCCGCATGCCACAGCCGCTCTATCACGTGATGCATACTGCTCCGACGTGCTAACGTTCTGAGGTGAGTTACGGCGTGTTGCAAGTTTTGTGAGGTGCTTTCGTGATATTTAATGGATCGGATTACATTTTTTATTTTTCTCCGATATCCGATCCAGTAATTTAGGTCAGTATCGGACCGATACCGATACGTAATATCGGATCGGTCCATCTCTAGTATCTGCTCCTTTGTGCTAGGAGGAACAGGATGAGCACTGCCGGAACACAAAAGACGCCGCCCTGGTGGAGAAGGTGAGTGCCACATCCAGAGCAGCCACCCAGAACCCTTACAAAAATGACCTCCTGTAGGTCACTAATCAAAATGTCTCTGATCAAACAAATAGAAACAGTCTTCACGAGGGTGGCCTGGGAGCTCTGACGAGCCCTAGCGAGCCCTGGACTCACTGTCCAGCAATGTGGACCCAGATTGGTAATGAACATATAATATCAGAATTGGCAGATTCATAACTGGTGCCAATCGATATATCCAGGGAGGGACACACAGGCAATGGCACCCTGACTGCCATTAGATATCAGGATGAAATTGTCAGACCCTAAGGTGGTGCTGTGGGTCCTGGGTTCCTTCTGGTGCATTAGTGTATGTAAATGTCTTATTTACTTAATTAATTTTTGGTGTCTAAACTTAATCAATAAACTGTGAATGAAAAACAAAATAAAATAATATGTGAAAAAAGCCAAACTGCAACATACCATCCCAACAGAATGTGAACCATTGCCTCTTAGCTGATAATACTTATATGACTATCACCCCTCCAACCACTTAACCCAAAATTTAGATGTCTAAAAAGTTTTCTATCACTCCCAGTGCATCAGGCCACTGATGCCAGAGGACATCCATCATCAGTCAGTCTATAAAGCCAGTATTTATGTTCAATAACTATTTAATAAAATTGTTAACAAGGATATTTTCAACAAATTATATATTATTCAAACTAATGACAAAGTAACCTAAAATGTTAATAATGATTAGTAAACACTGTATTATCATGTCAGTGTTGGTTAAGAGTGAAATTATTATTTATTCAAGTTCAGTTAAGTGTAAATTTACATGTTAAGTGCCATAGTATATCCATTTATTCACCAGTTTACAATTTCTATCTTTTCATCATATCTGTCCTTTATGTCAATACACTGACTTGTTGATTCTTCACCTTGAGCTGGATGTTGCTCCACCCATCAGCATCTACATAATAACTTCCATGTGCTGCGTGACACAATGAAAGAATGTAAAACAAGCTTTTCAGGGAGGCCAAGTGAGAGCACAACATTTCCCCAAATGCAGCCCCGTCAGATTAGATTAGGATTAGACTGAAGCAAACAGGATGTCATTCTGTGTTAATCTCCCCTAAACTCAGTTTAGCTCTCCCACAGCTGACAGCTGAGGCCCATTTGGTCTGAGAGGCGGCCAGTCGCTCCTGCCATTATCAAGCTCGCCTCTCCATCCACACACAAATGCACACAGAAGCACACACACATGAACACACACAGTTTACAGAATCGAGAAGGCCTGGAAGGAACATACCAAAGCTGGCAGCCACCTGAGAGAGTTGATCCACACAAGTGCCTCAGTCAGCAACTTCCTCAGAGCTTTTTAGCCACTTTCCTCTTCTAATACAGCTCCTCGTCACGGGTTCACAGTGTTCCACTCCACACACGTTTTGGGTTTGACATCCTCGAGCTGTAAGGAAAAGTTACACAAGTCTTTCCAGGTGTGAGGAGATGATGGGGAGGGAGGAAAGCAGACTCATTTCTACCAGCCTTCTCACTTCCATATCTCTCCATCCCCTCTTTTTTGTGTTTTTTTCATCCATCCCCTCCATGTAGGGTGCATCAGCACCCAATGACAGGGAGCTCTGGGCTGATTGACAAGTGGCTCATCAGAAGGGACATGTTCAGCCTATTGAAATCTACTTATTATCAATAATTCACAGACAAACCCCTCTGCCACTTTCTCCCTTTTATTCCTCCAACAACATTGCAGGTAGAGGCTGAAAATGTTCCTGGGTGGCTCTTTGGCTTGTCTGCACACAAACACACATTAGTAGCATGCTGTTTTAGACCTCAATACCAGACATACAAATAGCATGAGCACTAAACAGGAAGTCCTTTTAATACTAACTTAAGTCTACTTATTTTCCAGACACTCACACTACCTGTAAAATCTAAAGAGCACCAGAGCATCATATGAGGTTCTATTTAGCTGTCCCCCAATCCATTGTTTAGTTTGGATATCAAAGCTCTGATTGGAAAAGCTGATTGAGGTAATAGCAACACTGGATTGATCTGGGAAAGATCTATTCCATTCCTATGTTGTTCTATGTTTATTATGTTATGTGCAGAGCAATGGTTGCTAGTGGAAGATGTAACATAGCATGGAGGAATTCTGTCAAACGAGTTTGGAGATATATCACAGCAGTTCTGTCATGTTTCACTGTGTGGGAGGCAGAATGAAGGACCCAATCGCATTTCTCTAGACAGAGGAATATACTCAAAACGGCAGCTTTTATTGCTAGAGAAAAATAACATTAAATACAAAACTAAACTAGAAACAGGAAACAAGAAACTTCAACTAGAAAACAAAGAAACTCTAAATTTGGCTGTTGCTGGAAAGACGGAGGGAAACACACAGCATAATGAGGGTATGACGCAACAAAGAGCAAAGAAAAACACAGAAGAATATAGAAGAATAACGAGGGAATGAGACACAGGAGGAGAGCACAGCTGGGAGTAATTAAACCCAACAGGACAAAGGAAGCAAATCAGAATGCAATGGCTGTATCCCAATTCAGGGTCTGCAGCCTTAAAGGTCGCATTTTAAGGCCGATTACGTCACAGGGACGTGGCGAAGGCTGTCCCAATTCGAAGGCTGCTTGAAATGCGGCCCACAAATGCATCCTTCAGTCCCTGAATTTTAAGGATGTGGCGGTGTTACGCCGTTCAATAGTTGACTTTAATCTTACAGAGAATGTGATGATTTTATGGATAATTAAAGTCAGTCATATATCCACAAACACAACAAGCTGAAAGTCAGTGATGCTGCTCGGTTTGCAGTCCTGAATATCACAACACAAGCAGGATTCACTGCACTGTTAATGTTAGCTATGTTATATTGCTGCCTCTGTTCGGTGGTGTCACTTTAACGTGTGTTTGAACGAGCTGACGGTTCACTCTTCTTGTTTAGCACTCGTAATAACACTGTTAGCACTGTTTGTTTACTTTCTGCCCAGTTTGACCCATTTAGCAGAAGTCAGCCTGTTTAACCCTCTCAGGCTCTTTAAATTAAAATTAAAAAATTAAAACTTTTTGTTGCTAATGCACAACTAAGTCCTGCAGTGGTACTTCTGAGTAAAACAACTCATAAAATATGTTTGTGGGGTAATCAGGTTGTTAGTTTTTAACTGTTGCAAATCGGCAACGCCTGCCTTGAGAGGGTTAAGGCTCTGATATCTATTCTGTATGACTTAAAGCAGTTATGACATGGTGTGATTTTCTCACCCAATAAAGGAATATTTAATGTATCAGTCTACTCTTCATTCTATCAGAAATAGTTATCACAGCTCATACATTTGTTTTTTCCACATATATGTAAGCCATTCCATTCGCTTCCGCTTATCCTTTTCAGGGTCACGGGGGGCGCTGGAGCCTATCCCAGCTGTCATAGGGCGAAAGGCGGGGTAACCCGGAATTGAACTCAGGACCTTCTTGCTGTGCGGCAACAGTGCTAACCACTGTGCCACCGTACTGCCATATATGTAAGCATTGAGCCAAATTTAGTAATGCCAACATATTAAAAGAACAATATTTGTCTCTTATATATAATACATCTATAGATACACTGTCAAAGATACTTGTCTTTAAGTGAAGATTTAATAATAATGGATTGGATTTTATATAGCGCTTTTCAAGGCACCCAAAGCGCTTTACAACACCACTATTCATTCGCTCTCACATTCACACACACTGGTGGAGGCAAGCTACAGTTGTAGCCACAGCTGCCCTGGGGCAGACTGACAGAAGCGAGGCTGCCATATCGTGCCATCGGCCCCTCTGGCCAACACCAGTAGGCGGTAGGGTAAAGTGTCTTGCCCAAGGACACAACGACCAGGACAGAGAGCCCAGGGATCAAACCGGCGACCTTCCAGTTACAGATGCGATTCCCAACCCCCTGAGCCACAGTCGCCCCAGGTAGGGCTGGTGGTAGGTGGTATAAGGTGGTAGGACATATAAATAAATGCAACTTGTATCTTTACTGAAGCTCAGTATTTGACACGGAGTTCAAACTCACAGCTGTAATAACTAATAATGATTAATATAATAACTATAATATTGGCCATATTGTATTTACATTACCAAAGTGAGATGACTTTAGTCTCATGAACAACATTAGCAAATTGTTATTTACTAGCTAATCTTAAATGACCGTTCAGTACAGAAATGAAGCCCAACAATCATGTTTTACAGTCCTGCGGTCTCAGCCTCAGATACTCAACTAATCACACAAAGCTCATGTAGAAACAAATGAACAAAATATGTTCTCCTTCATTTCTGTCAAACAAAGCTGTATGAAACGTTTCCAGCTGTTAGTATCATGGTTGCTAGGCAACCTGGGCAGATGGCTAGACCGTCCCATTTCACAAGCCTCTCACTTCCGGCCTTAGCGGTCTTTGAGTACATGGCCCTTGAGGCTGCGTACGCAAACACCGGTAAGGCTGCAGACCCTGAATTTGGATACAGCCACAGACTGTCAAAGTAAAACAGGAAGTCTGAATCCAAAATGATTGGTTTGGTGTTCAGTTAAATTCAATTCAGTTTTATTTATAAAGCACCAAATCACAACAACAGTTGCTTCAAAGTGCTTAATCTTGTAAGATAAAGAACCTACAATAATACAGACAAACCCCAGTAATCAACCCCCTATGAGCAAGCACTAAGTAGGTAAGTGGGAAGGAAAACCTCCCTTTTAACAGGAGGAAACCTCCAACAGAACCAAGCTAAGGGAGGGGCAGCCATCTGCCGTGACTGGTTCCCAGATAGGCCTTTTGAAAGTATTGCCATTAAGGATGATGGGACAAAAGAGGTAAGGGTAATAGCAGCTTAGGTTGTAAAGCTTGTACTCTTAAGGTTAGCTGATCAGCTTGTGGTGGAAATTAATCTATTACCTTTGAATGTCCTGGTTTCGAAATTTGTTACATATATTGTTTCTTTTATTTTTTCATTTTATTTTCTACAATTGATTTTATTTTATTTTATTTTTTTTCATCGGCCAATTTTCTGTGACACTTTTTAAAAAACTCTATAACACTCCTCTAGTTGCTCTTGCCCTTTATCTAGTGTGTAGTGTGTTTTATCATCTATGATATCTTTCTTGCTTTGGGATTTCTTGACTTGTGGCTGTCACACTGCCTGGGCTGCAGCTCGGGGAGTAGATCAGGTCATTTTCTACTTGGCAATTTGATCATTCCCTAGCTGCTCCCAGTCTCATGCAAAATACCCTTGGATAAGATACTAACTTTGCCCATTGGCCTATGAATCTGTGTGAATGTTAGATAGAATGGATGCTCAGGTCATGGTAAATGGACTGGTTCTTATATAGCACTCTTCTACTCTACCTAACATTGGGATCATCGTGTTTCCAAAATTTTTGCAGGAGGAGTCAGGTCATGTATTAGCCAAAAGCTATCTTGGGAATTACAGAATTTTCCTACAGACTTGTATTTAGGATTCTTCAAGTGGCTCTCCCATCTAATGTCCAATAAAGCCTCCAGTGATGAAAAAAACTGAGTGGAATAATACGAAGACTTGACATACCTCAGCATGAGGGGAAAAAAACACTTCAGCATGTTTTCTCTTGTTTGGAGTACACTACACAACGTCTTTTTCTTCCACTCTCATAATAGTCTGCGACTGGGGAGAGTGCCCGCCCTATGGAAGACATCCTGCATCGTCCCGGTCCCCAAAAAGAACCGGCCCAATGAGCTGAATGACTTCCGACCGGTGGCACTGACGTCACATCTTATGAAGACTCTAGAGCGGCTCTTCCTCAACTTCCTCCGACCACAGGTACAACATGCCCAGGACCCACTACAGTTTGCATACAAGGCGGGTGTCGGAGTGGAGGATGCCATCCTGTACCTCCTACACAGAGCCCACTCACACCTGGATGGGGGAAAAGGCACGGTCAGGATACTGTTTCTTGACTTTTCCAGTGCCTTTAATACCATCCGGCCCTGTATGCTTCAGGAAAAACTGAACAGGATGGAGGTGGACCCCTGCCTGGTGGCTTGGATCTCCGACTACCTCACCGACAGACCACAGTACGTCAGGCTGAAGGACATCACGTCTGACACTGTGGTCAGCAGCACAGGAGCACCACAGGGAACTGTGCTGTCCCCTCTTCTCTTCACCCTGTACACCTCTGACTTCTGCTACAACTCTGAATTATGCCATATTCAGAAGTTTGCAGATGACACGGCCATCATGGGGTGTATCTGGGATGATCAGGAAGAGGAGTACAGAAGTCTGGTGAGGAACTTTGTCGCATGGAGTCACACAAACCACCTGCAACTCAACACCTCAAAGACTAAGGAACTGGTTGTGGACTTCGGGAGGTCTAGAGCAGGTCCACTGCCGGTTCAGATAGAGGGGGAGGAGGTGGAGGTGGTCAACAAGTACAAGTACCTCGGGCTGTGGGTGGACAATAAACTGGACTGGTCATGCAACACAGAGCACCTGTATAAAAAAGCCCAAAGCCGACTGTACTTCCTCAGGAGGCTGAGGTCTTTTAACATCTGCAGGAAGCTCCTGAGGATGTTTTACCAGTCGGTGGTTGCTGGAGTACTTTTCTATGCTGTGGTGTGCTGGGGGAGCAGCACAGCAAAGAGGGACTCATCCAGGCTGGAGAAACTGATCAGGAGGGCTAGCTCTGTGGTCGGCATGAAGCTGGACACTCCGGTGACAGTGGCAGAGAAAAGGACATTAAAGAAACTGCTGGACATTATGAACAATGCTGGGCATCCTCTGCACACGGCCATAAACAATCAGAAGAGTCTGTTCAGTGACAGGTTGCTTCTCCCCAAGACAAGAAC
Source organism: Aulonocara stuartgranti (assembly GCF_965226115.1). Classification (NCBI taxonomy): domain Eukaryota; kingdom Metazoa; phylum Chordata; class Actinopteri; order Cichliformes; family Cichlidae; genus Aulonocara; species Aulonocara stuartgranti. Next base: position 14,378,831 of record NC_138953.1, read on the forward strand.
TAACAGACTTAAAAACTCCTTTGTCCCACACGCCATCAGACTGTTTAACTCCTCTCTGGAGGGGAGAGGGAGGGGAAACAGGAAACAGGAGGACAAAGGAGGGGGGAACAACTAAGCTGTAGTGCCTCTTCACCTCACCGTACAATACCTTGTGCAATACTTTTTGTAAATAGTCAACAGTGCAATAGACTCAATACTTGAAATGTGCAATTCACTTGTATTTTTATTTTTTATTCCTATTTATTCTATTTATCCCCTTTGTATATTTTATTTATATTTGTCTCTGTATTTATATGTGTGTGTGTGTGTGTGTGTGTGTGTATGTATATATATATATATATATATATATATATATATATATATATATATATATATATATATATATATATATATATATATATATATATATATATATATATATATATATATATAACAATTCTGTAACTGTAACTTCGGTCGTTGCTGTGCTTTTTTTTGGAAGTCGAATTTCCCAGAGGAACCCACCCGAGGGATTAATAAAGTTCTATCTTATCTTATCTTATCTCTTATCTTAATACAAGTAGATGAAAACATAAACATATCCTTTAGCAATTTAACTGGATATCCAGTATAATATTTGTGCTAGACTGAATGACTTACAGTAATAGAGTGTGTAGCGGTAGCTGCAAGGTTGTGTTTGGCCCTTTTACAAAATATTACCACAGTCTGACATTTGAAAGAATCACTTAAAACTTTCCAGTCTCTCTCACTCTCCTTACTTCTTTACTGGGCTAATAAAAAGATTTTTCTGCTCTGAGCAGATTGGAGAGCAACCCTTGTTTCTTCTCACTCTTCTATTCAACACTTCTTGTTTTTGGAGGTGAGCTAAATGTCTTCTCCTCCTGTCTTCATTTCCTACCACTTAGCTTCCTATTAACCCTCCGAAACCCACCCAAGTCCACCCAAATCCGGACTCAGGAGGAGACAGGCGAAAAATGAATATGGGGGCTGAGGAGGGTCAGCTGAAAGGCATGATGGGACTTATCATGGAGCACATATGGGAATTGTGGGGGATTTGAGTGGGAGCATAGCGGACACAGGAATGGATCAGCCTGTGACATCATTAACCAGAGGGAGCTTCCATCCGCTTGGATTTCTGGGATTTCTGTAAGCCAGACAGTGAAGGGCTGGGGGAGGCCAATTGGTCGAGGGGGGAGTGGTTCTGTGGGATTGAGAGATCCAAGAATGTGGTTGACTGAAAAGCTGATATTGTGGTTGATTTTGAAAATTAAAAATGAAACTGGGAGATGGAAGTGGAAGACCACAGAAGGAGAGATTGAGGGATTTTTATTTCTGACCTCTGTATTTCTTCTTTGCGCCTGTTTTCTTTTTCTTCCAAAAACCTGGCTTTAAATCCTCAAAACACACACATAAACACAGATCAAGCCTCTCTCGTGTGGCTGCACACTACAAACACAGTTTGGGAGTGTCAGTGGACAAGTTTGTCTCCATCAGCAAGTCTGGTTACTTGATGGTTGGACTTTGTCGAGGTGTTGTTTTTTCTCCCTTCGTTAGACTCTGCGTTAATTACTAATCTCACGGTCCAGCGCAGGACACTTGTGCTAACGTTAACTCTCTCTCACTAATGAGGGGGAAACCAGACAAACAGAGGGGATTTACAGCACAACGCATGCACAATATTTCACTGTCACACACAAACAGACACACTGTTTGTGTGTCTGTGCTCAAGAAAGGAGACAGAACCTTCCAGAGAAGCCACTGTAGTTGAGTGCATCAGACAAACATTTTTGGGGGTGTTTTTTTGTGCAAAAGTAAAACTAGCTCTATATCTTTCACATTTTCTTTCAGAAGTTGTCTTAAAATAAAGGTTATCAGGCTTCTTTTTTTCAGAATGCACTTGATCAAAGAAACAAGATCTTCACATATATTTGCTATTTGTGCATACATGAATAAAGCAGCAGCATGCTTAAACAAGAACCCAGGAGAACATCCACTCCATACCAGATGCAGTAGTATCAGGATAACACCCCCGGATTCAGGGTAAAGTGTGACATGCAATTCACTTTTTTCTTTCAGTAAAAGAGAGCTTAGAATAATACATTTCAGCTAGAAGAACGTTTCTGTCATGCACCAAATGTGCTTTTGAAAGTCCTCTCAGGGTATTGTTAACTTGGCAACCAGGAAAACTGAGCTCTGAAAAAAGCAGCAGTTTCTTTATTTTAACCCAAGCCATGCTTCTTGAAGTATTCCTTCTACCAGCCAAATATGTCCTCAGTTAAGGTCGGCAGAGCACTGTTCCTACTGTATATAATATACATGCAAAAAGTGGTGCCCCCCAGGATCTTATCCCTGCTTTTTGCAGATGATGGTTTTGTTGGCTTCATCAAACAATGACATCAAGCTCACACTAGGGTAGTTGTTATAAGACAACTACCCTAGTGTGACAGCTGCTTCAAACTTGGTGCCCAAGTTTGAAGCAGCTGGGATGAGAATGTGCACATCAAAGTCCAAGGCCATGTTTCTCAGTTGGAAAAGGGTGGAGTGGCCACTCAGGGTCAGGAATGAGTTACCCCACCAAGTGGAGTAGTTTAAGTATCTTAGCGTCTTGTTCATGAGTGAGGGGGAGAGCAATTCAAGAGACTGAAAGACATATTGGATTAGAGATCAGTTGAAGCGCTCAGCCATTCAGAAGGGGAACAAAGTAGAGCCACTGCTCCTCCATCTTGAAAAGAACGAGCTGAGGTGGTTCAGGCATCTCCACTTTCCGGAACAGTCCAATGTCTGGACTTTCCTGGCCAGACATGTAGTCTGGGAGTTAGAAGCCAGTTTTTAAGGTTCAAGGTTCAAGGTCCAAGGTTCTTCATTTGTCACATGCATAGTTATACAAGTATAACACACAGTGAAATGTAGCCTGACACGCTCCTCGACATGTGCAAAAATTGTGGGGGGGGGGGAGAACATTATATATATATAGTATATACATTGGGTGAATGTGCAGTAGTAGCAGCAAGCAGGTGAATTCTGTACATTAATATGAATAGACATCTGACTATTTTACAGGATAGACAATATAAACATATTTAAAATTAAAGGAATTGAAATGTACATTGTGCCTTGGTTTAGAGTGTCTGGAAGAGTCCTGTCTCAGTCAATTATAGATGATGTGAGAGGGCGGGTGTGTGTGTTTAGGGCACGGATGGCTTGGGGATAGAAGCTCCTCTTGAGTCTCTCTGTCCTTGCCCGGAAGATGCAGAACCTTCTACCAGATTGCAGAAGTTGGAACAGTTTGTTGCCAGGATGGGACGGGTCCTTCAGTATCTGCGCTGCTCTAGTCCGGCATCTCCTGGTGTAGGTGTCCTGAAGCGGGGGGAGAGCAATCCTGCAGCAGCGTTCTGCTGTACGGATCACTCTCTGGAGAGCTTTTTGGTCCTTCACACAGCTGTTCCCAAACCACGATGTCATGTTCTGTGTGAGGATGCTCTCCACAGCGCCTGTATAGAAAATCCTGAGGATCTTTGGAGAGACCCTGAACTTCCTCAGTTGTCGTAGGTAATACAGGCGCTGCCTAGCCTTTTTCTGTTCCTCTATCTTTTACCTCACCATTTATAGAATGCCCAACAACCATACCCCATTCAAGCCTCCCAGTACCTCAGTCTTGTTGGAGCCATCCTGCACAATGGGAGTTCCTTTGTGTGACCCATAATATGTCTCGCTGTTCACCACCTGTGTCAACTATCTGACAGTGCCTTTTTTTTTCCTACTTGGGTACGATGACACCAGCCATCACTCTGATAAGTATGATAACACTAAGCCCCGTTCTACCATTCAACCCCAAGCCCTCCCCAGAACCTGCTATCCTAGTGATTGCACTTCTTGACCCTGAAGCTATGTTTTCTGATATTTGGATTGTTAACCTTGAAATTGCTTCCTCCATTCTGTGCTGGCCAGTCCTAAGTCTCAGTAGAGACTGAGACTGTGTGTTTTGCGTCTGCTAATCCAGAGTATTCTGAGCCCAAGATGACCCAGCAAGCAAGTCCAGTTTATCCTGTGCAGCTCGACCCAAAGCCTGAGGAGCCACCAACACATGCACAACTCCAACTCCAGCTGCCTGTACAGGGGCACAGGTGACATGAGAGCCATAGGTTTAGGCTTGGTTGCAGGTAAGGTGGGAGCCACATGTACTCCAGACTTTGATGTCCTTTGTCTTTACTCCATCTCCCAGCCTCTACTCATATCCACCTCTGGGTCAACCTAGAGAATTGTTCTTGATCCCTGAGCTGTTATCCTTTTTTAACTCTTCTGTTCAGTACCCTTTTTTTGGTCTGTTTTTACCTATGAGTGATTAAACCTTTCACTATAAACAAACAGAAAATGGATGCTGCCCCTTCACTGACTCTGGTTAGAAAGCAGGAACATGCAGACTCTGTGATGGATGGCTTTTATAATCCACTTCAACTTACAGTTAATTGCTTTGAAACAGGACTTAATAAAGGGCAGCCTACGTGAACATAGACTGTTTGGAACTGGGCAATAGTGTTGTCTCAAATTCTGGAGGGCATGACCAACATGGACTCTTGATAAGGAAATGAATCATAAAGCATCATGTTTTAATTTCCAGTCAGAAGAATTCGATTCCATATCAAATGAAGGTTAAAACCCCCCAAAAATATAAACATTTTCGATTTCTGAATAGGTGTATCTATACAATATAGAAAACACCCAGTGTCTTGAAAACATTTGTGAAGTTGAAAACATCCATTTTTGAAAAAAATGTCTTGGAGATTAAAAAAAGTACATAATAATAAAAACTTATTTTAAAAATGTACTCATGTTTTTAAAAATGGCCCTTAAAAAAATTGGTCCATACAATGCCTAACTTTGCAAAATCCTAACTTTCAAAACATATCTTAACTACCTATAATGTCCTCTATTTCCCCATTGTACCCTTTTCTCAAGGTGTAAAACTGGTCCTCACAAAACAGACATATAAAAAACACAGACCTACAAAAACAACATCTTCTGTCCTTCCTCAGTTTTTTGTCCCCTGAGGGACGCCACAATTAATGACCCTTCTGATGACCGCATCAGAGCTGCTGGGGCAGGTGGTGTCCTGTGAGAATGTATATCAAGACTGTGTGTGTGTGTGTGTGTGTGTGTGTGTGTGTGTGTGTGTGTGTGTGATCAGGACAGTGCACATGGAAGAGCTGAGGGAGGCTCCTCTGGGCCTAGGTGATGTCACAGAGTGCTGTCACTGGCTGCATGTGTGTTAGCTGACTCTCATGTGTCTTATGCACACATTACTTGCTGGTTACTCTGCGCCAGGTGACGAGTGTGTGTCGACAGACCGAATGTGTGTTTTTGCTGAGCATGTGCGGAAGTACGTGTGTGTCGGAGGCAGACGCAGCAATTTAAAGCTTGTGCTTCAGCACAAAGGGAGCTGTGCTAGCTAACCATCAGCGCTTTAGCAGAAGCGTTCAGTTCTGATGGGGGGGGGGGTTCAAACTTTTCCCCCTTCTGCCCCCAGCTCTCTGCCCCACCCCACCATCACACACACATCCACACCTCCCTGTGGCACTAAATCAGGGCAATGAAGGAGAAGCTGTCAATAAGAAAATAGGCCATGCAGAGGTTCAAACAAACTGCTGTTAGAGACACAAACTAACAAGCCTAAGGCCAGGGCTTCTTCTTCTTCTTCTTTCTTCTTCTTCTTCTGTGGTCTTCAACGTCGGCTTTTTAGTTGCTCAAAGAGTCCTTTTATCATGCACGTCACCCATTCCTCCCTCTTCAGCACTTTGTTCGTTTGATTACACCTGTTTATGTACTGCTGATGTTGTTTGCTCAGCCACTAGCTGCGGGTGTGTGTGTGGGTGTTCATGTCGTTGGTGCATAGGTGTGTGTGTTCTGTTAAATCAACCTGCTGACACAAGGTCTGTCCAGTTTAGATACCAAGCACTGAGGGCATTGCTGAACTTGAAACTCATTTCTATGTCTTCAAGGTTTACACTGACATAAGTGCTCACATTTACACTCTCATTCAGCTGCTGCATGCACTGTTTGTCTAAGTGTGCGTTCTAGCTGCAGGCTTAACTGATTTCAGCAAATAAATACAGGGAGGGAAAGGCGTGTGAGTGAAATCTGTCATTGTTGTCCCAGTTTTGAGCCAGTTTAGAAAGATTTTTTCCCCTAACATGGTAAGAGATCCCAATCCCTGAAAACAGAAATCACTGGTTAGGCTTCAAAATAGCGTTGTTGTTCTGTCCAGCACGGAGGCATTAATGCACATGGTGAGAGTAACTCTGAGCTCTGTATGAACTCTGGTTACAGAAGCTGCTGAGTGTCCTGTCCTGCATGTTCTCTTGCAGGTCCGTATGTCCTGTGACCTTAGGTGCTGCCCATGATTAGCTTTTATGAGGCCTAATGAATGCTTATGCATTCTCTGACCAGCTGATTTATATTGATGAGATCCCAGAAATGCTGACATGCACCTTTTCCAGAGGGACTTGATTATGACCCGAGCATGTTAACACACGAGTTGGCATGAAGATGGTGGCAGTCAAATGGTGCTTTTCATCTGAAGTGTAACAACAGAGAATCTAATGAAAATGTCTAAGATGACTGGACCCCAACACACCAAGACAAACTTTACTCTGCAGCTTTTAAACAAAACAGAATTGTTACAGATTAATTTTATCTACTTGCTGAGTCTGAATACTTTTGAATCCTAATCATCAGTCTTAAAATAAGAGGCTATGATGTTGATGATTGGCCTTTTGTATTTGAAGGTGCATTGTTAATTCAGTTTGCTTTTATTTATACAAAACTATAGCGAAAGTTATTCAGGGTGAAGGAGGTAGAAGACCTCACATAATGGAATGCAATGGTAGTATATAGATGAACAGGAGTGAAAGAGAAGAGAGTACGTGGCTATTGTGTAATGGGAGGTCTGCCCCAGCAGGCTGAGCCTATAGCATCTTTAAAAAGGAATGATTCAGTCTACCAATGCAGCCACAGCTATAAGTTTTAGTAAAAAGGAATGTTTGCTCTGGTTCCTGTTGTACTGTAGAAAGTTTAGGAAATCTGATCATTCAGGACTTTGGGTGTGGGCTGAAGGACTTTAAAATCCCTTCCAGAAAATGAACAATTAAGAAGTATGGTCTCACCTTCTTTACCTTGTAAAGGGCCTTGGGCAATTGTTGTAATTCAGTGCTTTGTAACTAAAACTGAATTGGTCTGAATTGGCCCTGACAGTAGTCTCACTCATTTTGGATTTACTGGATTCTTTAAGAGCAGCCTGATGGTAAGGAATTACAACAAATGCATGGACTAGTTTTTTAGGATGAATTAGCTACTGATAATAGATTTAGTCACGGGTGACTGAGTGGCAAACAGTGTTGGTCAAGTTACTTGAAAATAATAATTAGTTCTAATTATTGATTACTTCTCCAAGAAAGTAATCCCGTTACACTAGTGATTACTTATTTTCAAAAAGTAATTATTTTTGAGTAATTTATTACTAAGTAATTTATTACTTAGTGTTATTATTATCTTATTTTTTAATTTTATGCACATTGCATCAAGCAAAAATTAAATTATATGCAACAGTCTTTGACTTGAAGAAATCTGTTTAACATTTAAGCCTATTTTCTGCATGTTCCAGCACATAAAATAAAATAAGTTTTTGTGTTTACACTCACTCTTTTAAATAAATGCAAGTAAAACACAGCAATAAATAAAATCAAAGATTCAGCAGCACTGAGTCCTGTTGCTCTTATGTCTATTTTCACCTGTTTAGCAGGACTGGAGCCGGTGGAGTTTTGCCCGGTGCCGCAGCGGTCATGTCAGTGGGGGGATCCGGGGCTTTCTCTGTGAATTTCACATTCCCGTGGCAGTGTGCTGGTGCTAGCTCAGATTTGAAGTTTAATTTTTTTGCTGTAGAGAGAAGTTTTCTTCCTACAGCGGACGCTCAAAGTAATGTCAGTACTTCCAAGCTTTAAATGCTGGCTGGTCATAGTCTCTCCCTCACTCCATATTATCCATTGTTGATCTACACACATCTGTTGTTGCCACTGACGTCGCATGCTCATACGTCATTGTCATGAGACACTCTCACAAACAAAATCACGATTCAGTAACGCAGTGTGTTTACAGGAAAGTAACAGTAATCTAATTACTTTTTTGCAATAGTAATCCCTTACTTTACTTGTTATTTGAAAAAAGTCATTACAGTAACGTGTTACTACTCATCTTTGGTGGTAAAGGATCAATCTAGGAGTTGCACACACAGTGAAAATCTTAGTAGTCGAAAACATTACGTAATCTAAATTTTCATAATATATTGCATTTTGCAAATGAAAAAGATTGACTAGGCATTAACAGTGAAATAAGAGACTGGTCAACCTTGAAGTATCAGTGGAACTCAAAACCAGGGAAAACCAGTTTGGCACTTTAAAATCAGTTTAAAAGCCAGATAGGGAAAGACAAAGGAAGCCTTTAGTCAAAAGTAGCTTCACTTTTGGTCCCCTTTTTAGAAAATTTAGAAATAAGTGAATGTGCTTGAAGGTCAAAAATGCATTAATAATCTCTAAGTAGATCCATCACATTCAGGTGGGAGTATAGCAGTCCCTCTGCCACAGCACCTGGATTTAGCCCCGCCTTCAATAATTCAGGAAAATGGAATGTAGAAATGGACTGTCTAGAGTCACCTGTCTATCAACAATCTGTCACAGCTGGATGATAATTCCCTCACATTCACACTGCATCGTGTTTAAATCCACAGACTGTATGTATAAGTCAGTAGCTCTCTGATTAGTTAAAGTAACTGCTGAAAATGCGCTTTCATTGTATAGAAAATAAACTTTAAAACTTTAATCAGACAGGTCATAATACAATATAAACACTACTTAACCAAGAAGCCAGTGTTCCATTATTCACCAAAGCAAAATATATTTTACTGGATACTTACACCTGGTTTGTTACAGTATATCACTCAGCATTAGCTAGGTAAAAAAAAATTTAATAGTTAAGGCTAGTTATGAGAAAAGAGACTGAGAGCATCATTATTATGATGTGTGCATGAGCAATAATGAGAAACCCTTTTTCACTCATTCTGCTTCTTGTACTCTTATTTTAACTTTCTCCTGTGTATTGAATGCCTGCTGATTTCTTCAGGGTCTATACTCATGTTACACACACATGACGCTCAAACACATGTAGAAATCATAGGTGTTTAGTCTCCATGGACAATGTACACAATGACTCACAGCACACTGGACATCAGGGGAAATAAACTCCTAATTGGAGAAAAGTAGAAACCCTTTTTACGTGTAGTTGATCTGGTGCAGCTGGAATCCTCTCTGTATAAAGGCCACAAAATAAAAAGTATACTCTGAGGAATAGGGGTGCAGTAGCAGACCATTTTATATAAACCATTTTTTATAGTTCTTTTTTTAACTGTTACATTCAGGTACTCTAGGGGTTTCCGGTACGACCTGTAAAGGCTATAAGCAGGCAAGGAAAAAAGAAATTAAAGAATAAACACAAAACAAAACAAAAATGGTGCTGTTTTAAAATTAAGGAATTTTAAGGTTTAATCTTTTACAGATATTTTTTCATTTTCCAACCAGACATTAAATTTTACAATTGAATATCTGGGTCTGGACTAGTCTTTCAAAGCTTAATGGATAATAAAAAGATGCATGTGAGCCTGAGTGCAGCAGTAAAATGAACTTTTAGCAAGTATATATATATTTTTAATACACTTTTCTAGTGGTAAACATGGGGATTTGGAACTCTTTGTATGACTTTTTATAACGTGATAGAAACCGGACAAACCCAAAACATTCTTTTAGTCTTTGGGAGGGAAACAGAATCACAGAAGTACAATGATTTCACTCCAAGGCTGAGGAGAAGCCTTCCGGTGTCCAATGATCCAACTTTTATCAGCTGGATGTCTAAAAGGCAGCAGAGCTTTGAACATATGCGAACATGTTGACTTACATGTTGTTTGCATTCTAATACTCCTTGAAAGATGTTATTAATTTTTTTTTAATCTAGATACAAGTTCTAATTATGACTATGCATGCAGCGTTTGCATCGGTGTGAGTGGGGTGTCACTCTGCTTGGCTGGAGTGAGAACTATCTCCTTGGTAACTCAGCACCTTTTCCCCCACTCTCTCTCTGCTGAAGTTGACCTCCCACTGAATGTACTAACACCCCATCACTTCCTGTCCCACAATAATGCACGCACGCACGCACGCACACACACAGACACACACACACACACACACACACACACCTAGTTGCTGCATGGCTTATGAATATTTAATCAGATCTGGTCTTATGACATGCAGTAATCAGACCACTGAGAAACATCCCATCTGAGCCACACAGACGTTGATGATTAACTCTCCAGACTGCTACAGGGACACACCAACACTCAACCACAAATATATACACAGCTGGGTTTGCTTTGGTGAGAAAGTTCCCAACAACCTGTGACATTTTTGATTTTATCTTTTTTTTTGTAATTCCAAATTGTAATTATGGGGATTTATTTCTGAGTCATCAGTTGTAAATTCCCAGTCTCAAGATTTTTATTTTAATGACTCAATTTCCACCACTTTAACACCCTCTTTCTTCAAGAAATACTGTATGTGAATCTGTAGATGACAGAGAAGGGGCATTTAAGAAAAGGTTTAAACTGTAAGTATCATAGTCTAGTCATGTACTGTTTGGCTCGCTAAAAGAAGGGTTTTTTCTTATTGAAGTCTTTCAGCAGGCTTCATGAAAACAAGCTCCTCCATGTCACAGATGAAACTCCAACATGAATACACCAATTTTGCAGAAATCTATTGCACTTTATATATGTTCAGAAATCACACCGATACTTGAACCACCGGCCAATTTTATTCACAAGTTTGTTTTAGAGGTTTAGTATGAGAATACCTCAAGAACAGCAGTTGCTCAGTTAAACTGTCCTGATTTTACAGCTCTGTCTGTCTGTACTCCGTACTCTGCCGTTTTTGACCACTCTCCTGCAAGCTCCACTCCTCTGTCCTTCCATTTATTTTCACTCTGGATTTCCCTAAGCTGTCACTCATTCGATGGTCGTCTTACGTAACCATGGATGGCTGGTGGTCTGGCAGGATGTGGAAGATGAATCTGTCTCATCAGGAGCAGGGTCTGCTCCCTCTCCGGAGGGGATCCCATCCACTCCCCCCTTGACAGGTTTGATGAATCTCCACTTGTCATGTTCTCGAGACGCAAATCCTGAGATTTTACCCAAACACGCCACTGCTTTGTCAGGTTAGAGATGCACTGTGGGAAATTTCACTAATGAAAGCTGTGACATTTCAACCTTAACACTGGTGCAGCTTGACCTGACAGGCTGCAGTTGTGGCTTGTCCTTGTACTCAAAGTCAACAGAATCCAGAGGTGGAGAGGTTCACTGTGCATATATGCATGTTACATACTCTTAGCTCTACACATAAATAATATAAAATAGCAGTAAATGAAAAAATGTACTTATATGTTCAAAGTACAATTAACTAAAATGAAGAATGGTAAACAATCTGTTGTGCTTTAAGTAAAGCAGAATATTTTGCAATTTAGAAACTGAGCTCATGTTTTCTGAATAGTTGAGAGGGGAAAAGGAAAGAAGGAAACAGTTAATATGGGGATGGTAGCTGTTTTTTCGTTTACTGCACCACATCAGTGTAAAGTTTGGCCAACACATGGTTAACTTTATTAGGTTTGTGTGTGATTCTGATTTAAATGTATATGTGAGAGTGTGTGGTTGTCTGTCTTTCTGTTAGTTCTGTGATGGACTGGCAACATGCCCATGGTATACCCTATGACAGGACAAGCTAGGCTAGAGGGGCCTAGCAGCCAGTCGGAAAATCTGTGTGCGTGAGCTTCAATCTGCACAGGGTGTTTTACTTTGAAATCTGTCCAGATTGTGTTTGCAATTCCTGTGTCTGACTTCCTTCTCCTTCCTTCTGGTAAAAAAGGGTTACAGATAAGTACCAGAATCAACAATGTATTATCAAATGAAGTTGGATGATCATCTGACGTCACAACAAAGACAAGCTGGCAGGTTTGGAAACTTCGCAGGGTTGGACTCTGTATGAAGCTGTATTTTTGAGTGTCAGTAAAAACTGCAGAGGAACTGCTTTTTCTATTTGAGCAAATATGTTTAATTACTTCCCCTTCTAACAGAATCCAAGAAGTGAAAGTATGAAAGTAGATGGAACTTTCTTCTTTTTCTTGAACAATTGTTCAGCGCAATCACAGAAATCCTATGTTTGTACTTCTGCCTGATCAGAGCCTTCTAACACTTTTTTAAGAATGTTAATATTTACAGTACGTGTGTACTGAAGTGAAAAACCATTTCAGGTGACTACATCACAAATTCCAAATATCTTGCTTCATATATTTGATGTCTTCAGTATGTATCTACAATGTAGAAAGTAGCAAAATTTAAAGAAAGAGCATTAAAAGGAGTAGATCAGAGGTCCAATGTGAAGTCAATCCTTAAATCTTAATCAAGGCCATGCAAATTTAATCGATGTAAACACGCTGTGGTGAGTGGACTATGGAGGATAAATTATTTATGGAGGCCAATCTGACCTAGAGCTGCTCTTCTGCAGCAGAGCAAGGGGTAACCTATGTCCAGCTGCTCATCATGTATGAATGTAATCATGCTTAATTGCTAATCTACCCCTCTGAGGATTACAGACTGTGGTGTCAAAGCAAAGCTGTACTGTAGGTCATACTTTAGTACAGTAAATATGACACACAACAGGAGCGAGAGATGATGACTTTCTGTGAGACAGGCACCAAATAAGGTACTTAGAACCTAGAGATACGGCTGCTTAATACAATAATGAGTGTTATTTTCAGCTCATTCAGCCAAAGGACCAAGGAGCTTATGCAATGATGAGACCTTCATTCTTTTATAGTTCACAAGAATTACTACTTAAGATTTTAGTGAAACTCATAAACAGTGATTACCTAATGGAGCTTCACCCAAATTGTGCACAAGGCCAAGATCATACAGTGGATATAGAAAGGATTTGGAGCACGACTTAATTCCACATTTTGTTATGTTACAGCCTTATTAAATTCATTTTAACCTCAAAATTCTACTTACAATATCCCATAATCATAAATTGAAAAAACTTTGCTTGAAATTCAAAAATTCAAACAAATATATTAAAAATAAAAAAATAAAACACGTTTCCACTGGTTATCTGTCAGATTTTTCTAATCTAACAGATTAGGTGGAAGGTGTTACCTGTGGTAAATTTTGCTGATTGGACATAATTTGGAAAGTCACACACCTGTCTATATATTTTAAGCAATCTTTTTTTCCTTTGTCATTATGTCATTATGTGTAGACCTTTGAGGTGACAAATGATTCGAATCCATTTTGGAATAATGAAAAAAGCAAAAATTTAATTGTGTGGGGGGCTCTTCAAGGCCCAGTCTGATGAAAATCATGTTCATCTGAATGAAAAGAAAGGAGGAAAACCATGTTAGGAAATGAGAATCAAAATATGGTAAGTTGTGAGTATTTTTTAACTGCTGTAAAAGACACTCAAACATAAGTTGTAATATTAAAGACAGTCTTATCACCTGGGATAAATGTTAATGACTCAGGTTCTGTTCTATTTTCTGGACATATGTATTTCCTTCCAAATATCATCAAAACCTGTATAAAGTTATTGTCTTTATATACACATCAGAATTTTGGTGCCAACAACAGCAGCTTAATACATTTCTCATACAGAGGGAAGGAAAGTTATTGGCTCTAGGCTTGGATTTGAAGGGGAATATGAAAAGGAAGATGGTTAAACATTTATACTATTACTTTGAGCACACACTGACAAAGAATGGACGAAATCTGAATCAACGTGGACAGTGCAGCAAAGCAATGAACTGAAGAACGGAACAATAACAACAGCAACAACGACCACAACAATGGCGATGAAGGTAGAGAATGTTTTCTTTTGCAGAAATAACAACGCGATGCAAAGAATACAACTGGCCCCAAACTGCCAACATCACTCACCACAAAAAACTACCTCTAAATGAAAAGGCACCATGTCAGACAAGTAGCTCCTCTATTTCGATAACTCCCTTTAGTTTCTCTGTTTCCACCGCCTTTGCCTCATACCGCTCTGTCACCAAGCGAGGGCTGCTATGACAGTTTGAGCACTCTGTCTCCATCTCCTCCGCCTGCCGCCAGCAGCGCTGAGTCTGCACTCCTTTACCGCAATCACTTCTACATTCCGTTTCTTTCTCCCGGTGCGTCTCATCCCACAGAACGGTTGCTCTGCTCCATATTAAACAGGCTAAATGAGGACATGCTTTCATAAGGCAGGAGCTTTGAGTGTACCCCAGTTTAAGTTACATTGTAGAAGAAAGAAGATGCTGTTGTACCGTCGCTTTCTGGCACTCTCTGTCACATGGTGCGATTAAATTTTTTTCCCTTTTCCTCTTCTTTTGTGTTCTAAATCATATTCTAAATTTAATTGAGAAAAACTTTCAGCGACACACCTCAAACTTTTACCACCAGAGAGAGAACTGCAGTGTACTGAAGCTGTCACCATGCACCGGTCATTGGTTCAAATACTTTAAATGGCATATGTGTTTGTGTGTCATCCTGGTCTGGCCTTTTCTGGTCAAATACTACAAGTTCTAGGACTTGTGTTGTTTTGATATAAGACCAGAGCAAGGTTGAATTCTTTAATCAGACATTTAAAAAGGCAGAAAAAGAAAATGAAAACATTCTAGATGTTGAGGTGTAACTGGTGATACTGGAGGAAAGAAGGGGTGACGTAACCATTTCTATGGACCTAAACTGAGTCAGAATGAGACATTAGAAGTTGTAGTGACTGGAATGTTTATTAACAATTCAGTGCACTTACACTTACATACACATTTAGTCGGCAGAGCATTCTTTCTGATGTACAGTAGCTTCAGCCTCTCACACATGAACAAAAGACAGCAAAGCCAGTGTTATTTGAGATTTCTGTTTCAGACAAGACTCATAGTAGAGAACAAGGTGTCTTAAGCAATTATGTACCAAACACAGATGTCTGGCAAAGCTGTCAGGGACTAAAATACACTGTGGATAACCAGGTTTTGGCAAAGGAGGACTTTGTAATATTATTATCACTTTGCCCTTCAGATCAGCCTGTTGACCTAGACTGAGAGGTCAGAGGTCAAATTTGAGATGATATTTAAAATCTTTATACAGTACTTTCTATATGCTTGCAATACACACCACACTTGTAAGAATCATAGTTTCTGCATTATAAGGCTTTTTGTTAATTTTGCACCAATAAATAATTAAGTTGACTTCTGAGAGCTTGGTGGGTGTCAGCCAGATTTTAGTGAATGTTAACATGACCCGGTGCTGCACCCCTACAAACTTTTATCAGAATTCCTTAAAGGCTTTTTGACCTATCATATTTACAAACAGAAACAATGACATGTATGGATGCATGCACGCACTTAAACACTACCATAGCATACTTGGCAACAGTGAGCATGCCAACCTATTACCCTATAACCTAAGCCTAACTAATTTTGCCCTTCCAGGCGTCCAAAATGAAAGTTGTAACTTTCACAAAACCTATTGTAACTCAATTATTTCTTTGTGTGACTTCGATATAAAATAAAGTTCAGTGTAGTGACTGTGGAAACAGATTAGAGGTTTCTGACACAACTTCACTTACTTCAAACATCTGAAGAGCAACTTTATTGCCTAACCAAAACTATTGGGCAGTAGCCTGCAAATGATGTAATGTTTGATCTTTGACACCAGTGTAGTCAACATGAGACATTGTTGGTGAGTTGAGTATACTGTGTGTCCTCTTTCACGACAAACATGACAAAACCACTTTAACAAACATCACACTGACACACAATGATATAGTCTGTCTGGGGAGGAACCACATTTTAGACATGCATCAGTTGGGACAGTGTATGTCTGCCTCTGGGTCCAGGTCCTCAGTGTGCGTGTCAGGCTCAGTGACACCACAGTCACTTTGACTATGCAGCTGCACCATGTTCCCCAACATGAGTGCCTGCGTAGCATTTTGCGGGTAGACAGGGCGACAGGGTGTGTGACAAGGATGGCGTGGACCTCACACTGCCTTGTCAACTATGAGAGTTTGCTTAGCACAAAGCAAGCATGAGATCCAACCTTAGGAGTGAAGACAAATCTCATTTAGAGATGGAAAGTACTCCACTGCCACATGAGATGAGAGTATGCTTAAAGTCTGGTTTGGGTGGTGTGACATCACAGTCCTGGTTAGAGACAGCACAGGCTGCTGAGAGACAGAGGGACTGAAAGAGCTCCTTTTTTTGTAAAAAGGTAAAACATAAAGTCTCAAATACAAATCTCTGTGGTGATCTACTACTGTGTGTTTGTCCAAAGAAACCGGAGACAGATATATATTGGAACATTTTTTTTAAAATGAGCTCTATAGAACCTGGAGAAGCCCATTTGAGTTCTAAGAACATGCATGAATCTACTTTTCAAGGTCACTAACAACTTCTTAATAGATGCTGCTAAAAACACATGTTCAGTGCATATGCTCCTGGACCGTAGCACATCCTTTGACATTATACAGCATTCTGTCAGATGACTGTACCTCTGGGTGGTGACATCTGCCACAGTTAATTTTCTTCATATTTGTCCAACAGGAAATTCTGTGTCTCTAAAAAGATATTTAATGGATTTAAAAAGATAAGTAAAGTTATCAGTTAAGTGAGGTGTGATTTTCTAAACACATAACATAAACACAGAGACAGTGAATTTCTGTAATTCATTGTCTGGGTCTTTAAGAACCACTCCTTTTAATCTCAAGACTTTTGGCTTGTGTCATTTTATTGCTCTTGTCAAGCACTTTGCATTTTTGAAGGGCTCTATAAATAAAAATAATAACTATTACTATAACTATTATAGGTTGGGGGGGGGGGGGGGGTCAGTTTCTGTTGTGCAATGTTAGGCTGTTTTGTTCCTTTCAATTTCCAGAAATGAGGAGCTGGCCCAGAAGGCAATGATGGGAAGTGAAACTTCCTACCCTCAACACATGGTCAAGCCCAGCTGAGTCATTAGAAAAACCCACTTTCTCAAACTGCTCCTCTCAATCTCATCTCATGTAAATGAGATGTGTTTACAGCTCTTCTCTACAGCCAGTTTTAATTGCACTTATTTTTAGTCATTTCAGACAGAAGCGTCTGTCAGATCATGCAAAGAAACAGTTTTATCATGGAGATTCAGATTCCTCAGGCATCAGTCAGTGTGCTATAAAAAAAACGCGCAGAGCTATTACAATCTGTAGAGACAAAGTGAGAGTTCAAAAGTCAGAACTGAAACAGCAAAATGTATTCACAAAATAACGCTGATCAAACATGATAAAGCAGAAAGCCAAATAATTAGCTGATGTCAGTGTTTCTAACTAAAGCAAACTATAAGACACAGCCCACTTCTTCACAGTGAGAGAGAAATGGATATTAAATGATAATTTTGAATAAAAATCTAAAAACAATATTCAAACGTTTAATATGTTTGGTTGTCTAAACCACAGATGGGACAGTGGCAGTAGTGAAATAGAGGGTACTTGTCATCCACGTAGGTTCATAAATATAGTGCTTTTATTTCTAAATACAATGCAGTTTTGCTTCAGTTGTTCACTATTTCCCGTGCTACTCCTGCACTGACGGCTGCCAGCTCCACTCTGTGCGTACGGGCAGGCACATTATTTCTGAAGACATTTGCTGACATTCTAACTCCTAAAACCAAGTGTTAACTATCAACACTATCAACAGACTAGATGGTCTAAAACTGAGTCTGGGTCTCACAAAGGTATCTGGAAATGGGAATTTTAACTTTTTTAACATCATTTAACTTCATTCTTCATTCTTTCATTTGACTTGCTTATAGTTTCTCATGTTGCATCCAGACACAGTCTCACACACACAAACACACATATGTAGTCACTGGATGTATCTTTATAACTGTTGTTTTGTCTAAACAGTAACTTTATGGTTGTTCTGGAACAAATTATATCTATTATACATACTTTTACATATACCAAAGCTACGATAATCAACAGGAGTGTCATTCATGGTGGCTGGTCAAATGTTAACACTGATTTTGGCTACACAAGGATAGCAAAGCATCAATTTGCTAAAAAAAATTGCATGCTTCTTTTTTATCTCGTTATTTTAATTGCGTGCTAAATGAGGTAATGGCATTATGTTGACAAGTAGGTAATGTCATTTAAATAACTCTGACCAGCAGTTTCAAAGTCAGGATCAAAGGAATCTAAGTACATTGTCTGTGTTGTCTGTGTGTGTGTGTGTGTGTGTGTGTGTGTGTGTGTGTGTGTGTGTGTGTGTGTGTGTGTGTGTGTGTGTGTGTGTGTGTGTGTGCATGCACACTTTCAGTGTAGGAAGTGAATCTGTGGTGTGGCTGCAGTCCAGTCTGAGTGGAATAATTGATTGCCGATTGACCCTCCACTGCCGCTGAGGACAGTCCTCTCCACTGCATTACTGCACAGACTCATCTGGTCAACAGCATGTGTGCATCTTTACAGTGTTGTGCGTGTGTGTATGCATATGACACAGCATGTGTGTAATCCCTCTGGCCACAAACCACAGTACAAACCAGCGGCTACTATCAAAGCTAAAAAGGCCTGAGTGACCTGTGACATATGAAAAATGAAGTCTGAGAGAGAGAGAGAGAGAGAGAGAGAGAGAGAGAGAGAGAGAGAGAGCAAAAAAATGCTGAATCACACACCCACACAGACACACACAGAGGTGAGGAAGTGAGGCATGAAGGGAAGTGATAGTGGTGGTTTGAGGGATTCAGCAGGAACTCAACCCCTCGTTAAAAGGTTGACTCAGTAAATCGCCTCGTGACCAGCGTCAACAGGAAATAAAATAGTGTGAAGGAAATTCTCCTTAAGTAAATTCCTGGCATCAAATTTTTGCTGGCCATAAATGTATGAAATAAAAGGCACAGAAACAATACATAAACATAGAATTTGAGCTTATTTGTGATAGTGCAAATGACTTTGATAACAGTTATTCTGTGAGAGTATCAAGAGGTAATTTTGCCTTTGTGGCACATTTTAAAGTCTGTATTTTCCCCTTTCAGGTAAAAAAGGAGCTTATTTTCTGCTACTGACACGCTACCCCCACCGCTACCCTGTTAGACATCAGCACATCATCGCAGCCCTCTCATTTATTTGTTTGTTTGTTTGCCAGTTAGTTTATTACTGTATTTCAAAGCCTAGGACAAGGTTAGATTTGCTGTTTGGGCATATTTTCTCCTGTGATAGCATGTTTGAATTTGTCTACTCAGCATGCAGCATGTCAGTGTGTGTGTGTGTGTCTCAGTGTGTGTGTTTGTGTGACAGCGTGGAGCCGGTGGAGGCAGGGCACACGCTCAGTCAGGGGTCGCAGCAGAAGCACAGCGCCAACAGCGCCAAATTGCTTTTCCTGGCTGTGTTGGGTGGAGACCACCACCACCTCCACCCCTCATTCACCCATGCTCTGTAGGCGCTCCTGGCCCCAGGTCACTAACTCCATCACCAGATCAGGAGTAATAATTATTAATACCCCATGAGTGTTAACAGTGTGCAGGTGATTTATCAAAAATGTCGATTACATTTTGTGCAGGGTGACAACTTTTTAAAGCTGAACACCTCCCTCGGGAGCACGTCCAACTGGAGCGTGAGCTTGATGGAGGTTGTGTCTGCTAAATGAAAAGAAAGACACAGAGGCAGAAATTTTTAATACAAGACAACTCATTTTTAGACTGTTTTAATTTGTCATTAGTTTAGATGCTATTGTTATACAGACAAGAACATATCAGCAGTCATGGTTTGGTTAAAGTTACTGATCTCTGCACCAAGAAAATGCTGTTAGGACCCCACACCAAACAACAAAGAGCACATGTAGCCTTAAGGTTGGCAGAATCAGCATTTATTAAATATGTAAGAGCTGTAAATAACATCACATTTATCCAAAGAAATTATGTTTTACCTGTTAGGTGTTATCTGTTGGTGATTTTTACATTTTTGGAAACACTTAATTGAGTTGGCCTAATAAAATTAACTTTGTGAAATGTGAATAAAATGACAGTAAAAGTTTATCTTGCTTCATGTAGTATTTAAGCAGTTTGTTTTAACAGTTTCAAGATAGATAGATAGATAGATAGATAGATAGATAGATAGATAGATAGATAGATAGATAGATAGATAGATAGATAGATAGATAGATAGATGTTTTTTTTGTAAATTAGTCCTTTATTTATCCAGGTAAAAAATCTCATTGAAATTTAAAATCGCATTTCCAAGAGAGACCTGGCAAGGTCAGGTATAGTCAGAAATGTTATATAAGACACAATGACTGAAAAGCAAACCAGTTAACAGTCGAAATGGAAAAGTGTTGACCAGTCATGGTATTGTGTTGATGCATGTGCTCAGTAGAGATGACCATTTGTGAAACTGGTAGTACCAGCAGTACTTTCAGAGGGAATCCACATTTTGAACCTTATTTTAAAATCACTGTAAAATCGCTGGGACTGTACACGTGCAGTTTTCATGTCCTGTGAACATTAAAAGCTATGACTCTGTTCAGTTAGATAAGGGCATTGAAATAATTTTTTGTTAGAACTAAGAGGTTAAATTGTGGGAATATCTTTCAGCATTAATGGGGCCTCCACAAATATGAATGGTTAATGAATTGTAATGACATGGTAACGCTTTTTGTACTCCTACAAACTCAAAGGGCTACGAGCCACATTTCAACCATACATTGTGCTCTCTATAGGTTATTGCCCCACATTTACAACTAATTTAGACTCAGAAGTTAAGCTAACACATCTTTAGACTGTGGGAAGAAGCTGAAGTAACTGGAGGAAAGCCACACAGGGAGAACCTGGAAACTCTACACAGAAGAGTCCCAAGCTGGGACTCGAACCAGGAACCTACTTGCTGTGAGATGACAGCAAATGCAGAGAGGCAGCATTTGGTTTATTCT
Source organism: Aulonocara stuartgranti (assembly GCF_965226115.1). Taxonomy (NCBI): domain Eukaryota; kingdom Metazoa; phylum Chordata; class Actinopteri; order Cichliformes; family Cichlidae; genus Aulonocara; species Aulonocara stuartgranti. The sequence goes on from NC_138953.1 coordinate 14,399,897, forward strand.
GCTTCCTTTATTTCTTCACAGGGTGAAGTTTTAATTTGCACTTGTGGACACAGAGACAACCCGTATTCACTGACTGTGGTTTTTCAGAAAAGCCCTGCGACAGACTGGCGACCTGTCCAGGGTTTTTCCTCCACCCCTCACCCAGTGACAACTGAGACAGAGGCAGGGGGCAGGGTACTCGTGTCTGAATCGGATAAACGATTCATCAAATGGATAGATGGTTTTCACTACAGGATGCTAAACAGTGTTTCCTGAGAACCATTTTCTTTGTGTAAAGAGGGTGTTTTTTTTGTTTTCTTTTAATGAAACACAAATTCTACTCTTAAATCACTGAACTGTACACACACAGACACACAGAGTGGCAAGCTTCACAGTGGTGACTCGATGGTCTGGTGGTAGCACTGTTGTCGTACATCAAGGCCTTTACATGCCTTCCCCATGTCTGTGTGGGTATTTCAAGCTGCATGCCTGCTGGGGCAGGCTCTCGCCCCTATTGCCTAAGTAGAAGAAAATGAATGGGTGGAATACTCAGCCTCTTTGGGATGTTCCTGTTTGTTGCTATCATGCTACTGACCTGTTACCAAATCATCTTATTAGCCGCAGCACACTCCACACAGTGTTTTACACAGCATCCTTTTGCTGACCCTCGCTCTACTTCTTTGAAACATGCTCCTGGGATCAAATTTGTAATTATATGCTTCCAATAATGCTTCATTTTCTCAGTTTCAACATTTGGTAAGTTGTCTTTGGACTGTCTGGGCCTATAACTGGAGAATTATTCCAGTCTCTTTTATGCTATACACAGCATCTCTTACATTGTGAATTCAGTATTATCTGTGAGGATTTAACAAGAAAAATTAGAATATGGTATATCCTCATCCTTTCATTCTCAATGAAAAATCCACTAACTGTGGACTTGTTTTCTTCCCATAACTGCCAGCAAGTACAGTGGAAACAGCAGAAACCACATTGCAGCTTCATTATGTGTATTCTTTATGCTTTAGCACAACCTGGCTGCAGGTTTTCTGTGTGTCAGTTAAGTGTGTCAGTTATCAAATCTGTGAGCCATCAGTGTGTACAATTTGATCAAAATCTATCTTATAACAATGATAACATGCTCCTGTAAACAATATGGAACAAATTCTGCAGCTCCAAAGAACATTAATCTCAGCATCTCCTCATGCCTGGAAAGTGAAGGCAACACTTTGAAGATTTCAACAAAGAAACTCTAACAACCTTTCTTGAGCAGAAGAAATGCACATTTAAATTTTTATTACATAGTTTGGTAATTTGACAAATAACCAAATAGCTTTGTGGGTTTCTCCAAACTCTTTAATTAGGACAACAAAAACAAGAGAAATAAATCCTACATATTCTAACATTTTAAGACTTTTTAAATCGAGGAAGAAGACACATTAAGGAGTTATGAAAATCTAACCTGGAGTTTTCATGGACATGCAAGCAGCGATGCTCCAAACATGCAGCCAATGCATGCAGCAAATCAGATTTGGGCCACTTTGAGTGTGTAATAAGAAGGTAGACTTAATGTCCATTAAGAACAGCAGGAATGCCTGTCTGCGATGATGCACTGAGGTCCAAGGTCTCTTCCAGGTTTAATAAAAGAATGAAAAAGAAAACGATGTGTCACAGGCCACAACACCATGAGGTAAAGGTGGTGGAGGCTGCAGCTTTCAGTGTGTTTGTCTGGACTTTCTGTTTATGGTGTGTGTGTGTGTGTGTGTGTGTGTGTGTGTGTGTGTGTGTGTGTGTGTGTGTGTGTGTGTGTGTGTGTGTGTGTGTGTGTGGGTATACTGTAGGTAAGCTGAGCCAAAGAGACGCTGACTGTGTTGAATCTCGGCAGCAGAGCAGCTCCAGACGCCAGAGACACGCTGCACCTCTCTCTCCCTCTCTCTCTCAATTCACTCGCTTTGTTTCTCAGATGCAGCTCAGATGGACTCTGCCTTGATGTATGGAAAGAAAAGCCCACTGAGTAGTCATGGTGATATCTCTCTCTTCCTCATACACACACACAGAGAGAGAGAGCACGCCTTCATTCCTCTGCACACACCCCACAATCCCACTACGTGTGTGTGCGTGTGCGTGTTATAAGCAGAAAATACACTCTGACTCTCGGTGAAGTGACGGCTGTCACGCTGCTCCCAGTTTTCCCTGACTCAGCAAAAACAGGAAGGAGGAGGAGAGTGATGGAGAGGCTGAAAGGTGGCAGAGGATAGGGAGCGAAAAAGGAAAGATATTAAGAGAAACGCTGGGTTTGAACTGATCGGTGAGAGTTGAAAAAAAGACTGTAAATGAATTCGTTTCTGAATTGGGGAAGCGGAGAAATGATGGACTCTGACATGAGGTACACAGTATATGACAGCAGTGAGAGCACGTGTTCAGGTGGAATTTGCAGAAATGACTGTTAAGAATAACTAATGAACTGACAAGTTAGTGTATGAGCGTGCGACAAAATGCGAGCAAGAAGGTTGAATGCTCGTAATTCTATTCATGACGGAAGGTTAAAGTCCTGCGCTGCAAAGAACGGAACAAGTGAAAATAGATTTTAAGCAGTAAGACTCTTCAGAAAGAAAAACTAAGAAGCGCTCCATGTCCCTGTTCAGTCGTTTGACTCACGCACAAAAACACACAACGACTGGGTAACGATTGCTTTCAGGTGCTGTTATGAGCTACAGTGAAATGTGAAGCTATTAGATTTTTACTGTTTTAGGTGTTTGAAATCCAAAAATGACAAAGTGTCACACCTAAAGCTTGGTGTGATCTTGACAGTGCAGGGAAAAAAACTTTTAAAATTCAATAAATCATAAAGTGTGCGTCCATGCGAACAGGTACAACCGAATGCTTAAAGATGAAGCTGCAGATCCAGATGGGCGATTTTCACGCCTCCAGCATTCTACAGGTCTTTACTGTGTGGATCCCCCCCCCCCCCCACACACACACACACACACGAGAGAGAGAGAGAGAGAGAGAGAGAGAGAGAGAGAGAGAGTTATGATATGTCTTTGAAGTGAGCCGATACCCAGCGGGCCTGACGGCCGTGTCGCATCAGCACCAACGCGGGCTGGCATGTGTCTAAACCCATGGTGATTCCACCCTGAGAGGAGAAAAGACCACTTAATGCTGCTTAGTGCGCGCGCAAACGTACGCACGCGCAGACACATAAACGTACACAAACGTCGTGGACATCCCGGGTATTTGGGAAAGCTGCCCTGTGGACGCGCTCAAAACACAGTGAGTGAGAAAGAGTCGTTGGCGAGGATCAGAGACCCCGGCTTCATCCATCCGTCACCGGCTGAGCAGGAGCGCGGAGGCCCGCTGACAGGCGACCAGAGCCGGTGCAGCAGAGCGGAGGAAAGGAAGAGGGTGGCCTCTCTCAGCCAGCCACTCTCTCTCTCTCTCTCTCTCTCTCTCTCTCTCTCTCTCTCTCTCTCCCTCTCTCTCACGCACACACACAAAGAATCTGGAAGTCTGGACCCTGATGCAGGAGATAAGAGCAGCTTTCTGCGTCCACAAGGCTCTGCGTGATCGGACAAACCAGAGCAGAGCGGCGCTCCTGAAAAACACCGAAGTGCAATTATGGAACGATTCATAAAAGTTACACGACTGAAATTGTGTAAAAAGTTTCCGACTTTACCCTTGAAAATATAAGTAGGTAATAATAATAATAATAATAATAATAATAATAATAATAATAATAATAATAATAGTTCCAGCACGAATATAGCGCCAACTTTGCTTTTATATTATGAGTTTTTCCTCTTTATTTATTTTTTTTATTTAAAAAATCATTTATTGTATTTATTTTTTCTTTCTTAATTTCCATTAAATTTTTTAATATTTAATTGTTCAATATTTAATTATCTAACATTTTTCTATTATAGTTTAAGCGGCTATAAATATTTCGACATTGTTATTAAATCGTTCAGCTCTTTTGCTGCTCTTTCGCTAATTAGAGACTTTGGTCACATTTAATAACCCGCAATCGAACATTATTATTTTACAAACACGGACATTGTGACCTGAGAAAAATAAAACTTTGCTAGACTTCTGACCGTTTTATAAATAATTCATAAATCTCTTTTTTTCTTATAGGACATAAAAGCTGTTGTTAGAGAATGATGGCAGCGGCAGTCACTGGCACGGATTTGGGACAGAACTTTTTATTAAACATTATGAAAACAAGATTCTCAACAACGTTCCACTTTGTATGGTTTTCACTTGTTGACAGTCAGGACACGTTCATTGAATAAATATAGAAATCATATGTACAGATATAAATTTACAGCACTGTGCAGAAGTTGTTTTGCATTTATTCCCCGCGTTCTTTAACTTCACATTTTTTGAAGCTCTTGTTGCTTTCGGTAAATATGAGAAAAATTGAGATTTACACAAAAGACAAAAAAAATCTAATTAAAATAAGAAAGATAGGTGGATAGAATCTGATGTTTGTCTACATACTGGAAATGCTTAATTTGTTAATAATTCGCAAGAATCGACTTGTATTGTATATCTCCCCTTTTTTGGTTCCCATAAAAAGATACAAAATTGGAAGAATCACATTTTTCTCAGTTTTCTCTTCAGCTTGTTGTTGTTTTGCCCTGACATCCTGATCAAACACTTCCAGTCTCTCTCCCTGCACGGTTCGCCCTCCAACAGGTAGTCTGTGCATCGGGCACTTCTGCACAATATTGCACATATATCTATGTAGCAGGAACCAGGGGTTTCTTGTTGACAGAATAATGCATGGAGTTACTCCAAGAACAGGAAGCTCTACCATCAGACTTTTCTATTAGCGCTCATTAAGACTGCAGTTTAAACCCACAGCCCCTGCAAGACGTTTGATTACAATATTAAACGTAAAAAAGGAAAGAAAAGAAACATAAAAGAAACCCTAAGTCTTTTTTAATCGTCGGGTTGGTGCATAGAATTTTAGCAGCGAATGCAGTCCATGTAATAACCGAGGGTTTCCCTCTCACAGAATTTACATCCAGGGTTGTTTTTTTTTAAACAGATCAAAAGGTCCTATGAGTAGAAAACAAAATGTCCAGTTTGATCTCTTCTTAGTGCAGTTTAACATTACACATGTTCAGTAGAAGGAGGACGAGGATATCATAGACGATTTGCATGCTGTTACATACAAACATTTGTATTTAAGACATTTCGAAGAATCCAAGCAACAAAAAGCAAGTTGTTGTTTTAAAAAGAGAGAAAGAGGGAGAGGGTAAAATAACACAGGTTACTGCTTTTCTCTACACAGTATGTACAGGTGGAAATAAATACAGTCTAAAATCTGGCTCAGTTAATCTCTTTTTGTCATGTTTTTTTTTCTTTTTCTTTTTTAAAACAATAGAAAAATTGATTGAAAATAGCAGTTAAAGACGCATCCAGTTTTTACGCACTACAGCAGATTGTTCTCCATTTTTTTCTCTCCTTGTACCTCTCGGGGTGTAGGATGGAAGAGGGGGTCATTGGCTTTTTATTTTTCCGCATACCCAGGCCTTACTGATGGCAGAGAAAGAGGAGGAAGAGGAGATGCGAACCGTGGGCCATGCTTTCCATACACGTGGAAGATTCGGGGAGAGGTTACCATACATGTCCTGCATGCAGGGTTGCAAATGGGGATGGGGGGAGTTGGGATGGGGGGATTATTAGACTTGCATTATTGAAAAGTCTCTGCATTACAGGCTTATAAACAGTCTTTCTTCGCCGGTGGTGTATTGCTTCTTCTTTTCAGTTCATTCAGACTTTTCCCCCTTTAAACAGAACACATTTGCCTCGTTTTTAAGACCAACCCCGCTGCTCTCTCTGAGTTAAGACAGTCACGTGTCATATTAGTTCAGTAAGACTCGTGATTAGCTTCTGCTGCACCGGAGGATACACAAATAAAAGTCTACAGGCTAACAGTGATCCCAAGTGCCCACCTGACAGGCTGCGGCATTCTTACAGAAGTTTCGCCTAAACATGTTTAAGACTGAAAATCGCGTCCGTGCACGGCTACTGCTTAAGTCTTGTGAGTGGAGGAAAAAAGTGTAAACAAAATACAAACGAAGAACAAACGTGAATGAATGTCTGCGTGAGGCGCTACAGGTCAGCAGCCCCTCTCACATGAAGAACTCGGCGTTAGCTTGTTTCCCGGACGGATCTCTCGTGTTCGCGGGTCCGCCGGCATTGTAGGTCCGGCTGGCCAGCTTCTCGTACTTCTCCTTGTATAGATCCCTCTCCTTGACCAGGCGCGCCACGTCCTGCTTCAGCTGTTCCACCTGGTTCTGCAGGGTGCACTTTTCGGTCTCCAGCATGTGCCTCTGCTGCACGCGCTTGAAGCGGCAGGACTGCGCGTAGCCGCGGTTCTTGAGCGTGCGCCTCTTCTGCTTCAGGCGGATCACCTCCTCTTTGCTGAAGCCTCGGAGCTGCCGGTTCAGCTCCCGCACTGTCATGCTGACCAACTGCTCGTCCGAGAAGCGATCTTCGAGGCGGGCGTGGTGACCGTGGTGGTGGTGGTGGTGGTGGTGATGCGCTTGGTGATGGTGGGCCGCCGAGGCCGCGGAGAGGTCCTCGCCAACGTACTGCTGCCCGCGGAAACCCTCGTAGGTCTGGTGGTGGTGGTGGTGGTGCGCGTTGCCGATGAGGGCCTCCACCGCGTCCTCCGGCGTCAGGTTGAGCGCCTCCGGATTGATGTGGTGCTGGTAGCTGGGGATCCAGTACAGGTCCTCCAGCTGGGGCTTCCCCCCGGTGCTGTGATTGTTGTTGCCGCCGCTGTTGTTGCTGCTGCCGTTGCTGCTGACGCCGCTGGCGAGGCCCTGGTTCGGCTGCGCGCCCGGGCTCGGGGCGCAGAAGCTGGGCGAAGAAGGCACGGAGGAACAAGGGGTGCTAATCGGGGTGGAGGAGAGGGAGCCCGACGGGAGGCGGTGGCAGTAGCGGTCGGCCTCCGGCGGCTCCTTCTTGACCTCGAACTTCATCAGGTCAAAGTCGTTGACATACTCGATGGCCAGAGGGCTGTTGGGCAGCTCTGCGCTCATGGCGAGGTCGGTGGCCATGTCAGTCCATGCGACGACTCCTGCCCTCACAGCCAAACCGACGGCGGGCAGTCCTCTCGGATACAGATTGTGGAGAGGGATAAAAGGTTGTATGGTGTATAAATAGACACACGCACACGCCCGGTGCGTGGGGCTACTGCAGGGCCAGCAAGCGGGTAGAAAACTTATTAAGGTTGTTTGTCCCTAAGTAACTTCTATTTATAGTGGCGTGAATATACCTCTGCATGTAAATGAACTTGTACACCTGCCAGTTCGCCTCCGCTCCCTGCTCTTGTTGACAACTTATCCCAGGTCAAATGCACGCTTTAATACCAGGAGCCCCCCCGGGGTGCTTGAAACTCGAGCCCAGTGAATTTGGAACCACCAACCTGTCCTGTCCTCGCTTCACCTCTGCAGCCCACTTGCCTCCCTGTGATTTACAGTCCTCGGTTCTGCTCGATCGAGTGACAGGAACAGATCTCTTCTCCTCCGCTCTCCGGCCGTATTAGAAATATTTTCCAAGCATCCCTCCTCCGCTGTTTACAAGTTGATCGCGAGCTCCTGTAGGCTGCTGGCTCGAGTCACTGCAGCATGGCCCGGACTTAAAGTTTTTTCTCATACAGTCACATCTACCAGTGTGGCGCTGGGAGCTGCTCGGGGTTGCGAGTAAAAATAAAAAAATAAAAAATAAAGATTTACCAAAAAGTCCCAGGAATCCACAAGCCGGTATGGCACGCGTGCGGATGGTTACAGAGCCCGTGGGATTCAGATGAAGTTGCAAACAGTTCTCTTACTTGCAGGGACAGGAGGAGGCTTGTCCCTGGTTCTTGTGGTCAGTCCATTTATGAATTTAAACAGCCTACTTACAGGCTCGGTCCCCTCGGTGCTGCCCCCCCTCCTCTCTCTCTCTCGCTGGGTCGCACTTTTGACCTTTCGTGTGGAATTTTATACAAGAGGTGATAAATTCCAGCTGTTTTGTGTCTGACGGCCCTCACAGAGCTCCTCACAGCAACAACGCAGTGTAACTGAGTCGCTGGAAGGCACTCTGCACTTATAAAGACAGCGTGGCCCCCACGACCCTCCCACACGGAGGTGCGACGGGCCAATGAGGAGGAGCTGGCAGCCGCGCATTTGCATTCTCCTATAAGGGAAGAGCCTCCCAATTGTCTAGCAGCGGCCGGCCGAGGATAGCCGAATGCAGCCGAAGGGCGGTGGGTGGGGTGGGGGGGGACACGAAGGGGAGAACAGGTGCAGCAGATCCCCCCCTCTAGTGACCGAGCAAACGCTACTGCACGGAAGACCGCACGGAGTAAGAGGAGAACTACCGGAGTTTCTCGGAGGGAAACATGTTTACTCAGAAAGGAGAAAGACTTGTGAGCGAAGCGGTCTGTGATGTAAAGAGGCTGCTGAGAGTCCCAGCAAGGAGAACGACCTCCACCTCTTTCATTTCTGATATCTACATCCTGCAAACATGCAGCAACTGTATGGAGGTCTGTTTCACCCCCTTATAGGCGGGGAGCTCCTGTAATGATACCCGTTTTACACTTTTTACATTTGAGCTTCATGAATGTAAGAAGGTGTGTGTGTTACTGTTTCCCCGGGATCACTATATAATCATTTATAGAATTTGACAGCCAGTACTTTTACGGAGTTCATAAATCCAGTACGAATCGATTACAATTCGTGACTATTTCACGAACTGCCTTAAGACCGGGAATATACCCGGTAAAAAAAAAAAAAATATATATATATATATATATATATATATATATATATATATATATATATATATATATATATATATATAGGCCACGTGGAACAACATAGTTCTTAAAAAAGGTAGTAAAAGAAAGGACAAGCGGAGAAATCCAGCTAAACTACGGATTAAGTAGTAGTACAAGTAATAAAAGAAATTAAAAAAAAAATAAAGCAAAGAGAGAATTTCAAACTGCTACTGGAATAATAATAATAATTTAAGAAAAAAAGTCCAGGTTTAAGTGTGGGAGCGCACATCAAACGCATAAAACAATGAGAAGAATGTATTAGACCCACTTTCCATTTCCAGATCCCGGACACACCACACACATCCAAATCTATCAATCACCGATCGATTTAAGGCCGCGCGCCCCTTTGCCAAAAAGGAAAATCAATCCGCGTTTCCGCAGGTCCACGAGGAGGCCGCGGAGTATCTGCGCGCGGGGTTAAGTAAGATTGGACAGGCTCTATTTTCATTCGCAATTAAGCACAAATTGCATCATCTCAGCTCATCTCCGCAGATCCACGCATAATTAAACCCTGCGCGCGTCTCCATCTGGGACGCATAAGTCTTTTTTTGTATTATTAATTCGGCGGGGGTATAACAGCAAGGCTGAGCAGGATGAGATGTCGATAAGCATCATGGGAATAGGACTTAAACGGAGCATCGCTGCACCTGACCCGCTTAGCCTCCTCAGCAGTGGCCGCATCCCAGAGGACCATCTCACTGACACTTGAGTGATACATGTGCGGGAGAAAGTGCCGATCTGCGGGAAAAACAGGTGGCAGTAAGTTTAACTTGGTCAGATGTGAAAAGCAAAACCTTGCACAGCTGCTGAGCTTAACTTCCAGTCCGAAGCGGCCATGAAATACGCGCCCCCTCTGCCTCAAATCTGCTGGCAACGATGAAAAGAAGAGTGTGAGATGAAGGGACGGAAATCATATCAAGGTATTTCAAGTTTAGGTGTGCTAAGTCATTATTAGAGGGTTTAAAAAAAATCTAATAAGCAGGAGCTGGCCCTCAAACGCCAAGCTAAGCAGTCTGCATAGAAATAGCGCATTTAAGAAGATCTGCTGTGTCCATTCATTGTCAGGGGAAGGGGAGTGTCTGCGGCCGAGGGCTTGAGACATAAATTTTTGAAGTCAGGGTTTTCATTGTGTCTTTGCATACTGGGACTTCGCTGCAAGTGCAGTTCTACCGATTTAAGCAAAATGGACATCAGCAAGGTGGTGGATCTATGAGGATCACTTTGAGCCAAGGTAGCCAGCATCCAGACCAGCTCCGGGAGGTGGCTGAGGGTTATCTGAGGCCTTTGGGGGTTTTGTCACTAATGCCGCTGCAGAGGAATCAGATTTAATTGTGCAAGGAAAGGATATGACACACACGCACACATGCATGAGCATTAAGAGTGAAGTTGATAGGGGGCTTACTTTAGACAGCAAGTTTTGCCACATTTCCAAGGCCTGGCATGTATAGAAATCATGTTTGTTCTCCACGGCGATGAAAAGGACTCAAAGAAGCAGAACAGCAATTCAAACAACACACACATCTGTTTTGCTCTGAATTTCAGCTCAGTGCGAGACTTGACACCGTGCCATCACTGAGTCCACAGACACTCGTAGAAAGACCAAATCACACAACACAACTGTTCCCACCAGCATGCACATTCTTATGGCTGCTGTCCGAACAAGCGAGTGAACTCAGCACACTAAGAAATCCATTAGCGATGATCACAGAAACTTTGGGAAAAGAGAAACTCTAGTTTTCCTGTGGAAGAAATTCAGAAACATTCAGTTTGCTAAATGCATTGTGTGAAAAATGGAAAGACACCAAGGAAAGGAAAGCTAAATTAGGATGAGGTGCTGGATGGAGAGATGAAGGTGACAGAGTGTCAACTTCAGAGGGAGTTCAGTACCAGCAAACTGCATTTATTTAAGTAATTTGTTTTTATCAGTTTTGGCTTTTTGTTGTTAAAGTTTAATTATTATACCTAAGAAAATGTAAAATTAATTGAGAGTTAAAGGGGTAAAAGATGTTGAAATTTACTTTATATATTTATACTTTATATAGTTTTCTTATATTGAGTTATGTTTACTTTTGTCTAAACACAGTAAAATTCTGCTCTTGCTTCATTTATAATTTCTACTTTAATATTTAAAGTAAAAAAAACAAAAACAAACATTTCTCTTGTGGCAAATCCAAACACTCATTAGAGTTGTGTGGCAGAGAACAAGCATACCATATCTTGTCTGGTTTTCTTTTGTTTTGGTGAGTCGACTTCTTAAATTCTATAGTGACATTTTTTGGGTGGCGGAGACAGGTGACTGTGAAAACCGTCAGCAACAATAACTTGAAGTAATTTTTTTCTGTTTGACTTTATGAGTCTCTCACATCATTGTGTCAAACAGAATGGCAGTGCAGGAATTTTGGCCCAATCTTCGTTATAACATTGCTTCAGTTCATTGCGGTTTGTGGGCATTCATTTATGAATGCCCACAAACTAAGCTTTGGCTGCTGAACAGATGTCCTCACAATTGACTCTAGAGTATTTTGGTATGCAGAAGCGTTCATAGTCGATTAAATCACTGTAAGTTGCCCAAATACGGTGGCTGCAAAACAAGCCTAAATCATCAAGCCTCCTCCACCGTGTTTGCTGTATGATACGGTGCTGGTATGAAGTGTTTTTGCGGATGAGCTGTGCTATGGTTTGATTTTTGCATTTTGTTCAGGTGCAACTTTGCAATGTAAAGCTGTGCTGCCATGACCTTTTTATCCTGGCAGCTTTTCCAAACAAGAGCTCCTAGGAAGAATGGACATCCCAGCATCCCAGCAAATGATTGTAGCAAGATGTTGTCTGCATGCAATTCAATTAAGTTATCTTTATATAGCCCCAAATCACAACAACAGTTGCCTGAATGTGCTTTATTGTAAGGTAAAAACCCTACAATAATACAGAGAAAATCCCAACATTCAGATGATGCCCTATGAGCAAGTGCTTGGCAACAGTAGGAAGGAAAAACTGCCTTTTAACAGGAAGAAACCTCTAGCAGAACCATGTTAATGGCTGTGCCATGTTCATGCATGCTCAATAATCCAGGTAAAGAAATCCCAGAAAGTTGATTCTGTTCATCTGGATGCAGAATTTTGAGTGGAATGAATGTTCATCACTCTTCCAAATGATGTCTTCAGTCTAATCTGACTGCAGGTTTCCCCAAAAGAATAAGCAGTACAGATGGATGAGGATAAATGACAGTGATAAATCTCACTAACTTTGATGTAAGGAAATGGAAGCTTTGTTACAAAAGATACAAAAACATTTTTGGACTCTATACATAGCTACTCCCTTCATAAAAAATGTACAATAGTTGATTTTGGATTTGCAATAAAAAGCGAAGCTACTTTAATTTACAGGCGTGCCAGTTGCTCTCTGCTAGTCACTCCATCTGCCAGTTTGAGGTTGAAGTTTGCTACCATTAGCTAGTAATTAGAGCTCCACCCTCTTATCTAAATATGCTTAATTCTGTCTCCAAGAAAACAACCACAGGAGAGGCCAAAAAATTGTGTGATGTCACAATGATTACATGATTCCATCTTTTATACAGTTTATGGCGTTGAAACAAGCAACATCTCTGCTCATCCCACCAGAGCTAACACCAATCTAATTCATGTTATGGATATAGTAAATGGACTGATTCTTATATAGCACTTGTTTAAACCCAACAAATGACAAACAAGTACAATTACTTTTGCTTACCACTCAGTTGTCATATCAGTGTGTATGTGACATTTCACTTTTAATGGCCAGTTTGACTGGATTAGGCACACCTTTAGCGTACTGTTAGCGTACTGTTCAGGCTGCAGTGCATGTGTTACTGTAGCTCAGGATTCCATGTCTGTCTAAACACATGTATACAATTGCAATATATTTTAATATTTTGTGTATTCATATATCTGTCCATGTCTCATGATCTATCTGGCTTGTTCCTGTAATCGTACAAGAACAGCCACGCAGCTTTCCTTTTTGACAGCTCAACCTGTCGGTCCATCCAGTGATGATGTTGTTATAGTAACAGGGCATAGAAACTTAAACTAAACAGCAAAACCCCAGAAGAAAAATAAATAGGATTTTTAGAACCCTTGAGCACTTTCTCACAAGCCAGTTCTGTCAAATCTCCAACACACACTCTCACACAAACACACACCCGATGAAGGATCACAGTTGACCTTTCTTTTTGTCTCTTCGAGTCTCCATGGACAGATGATTTCTCTCCCTGTCTTCTCTCCATCTCGTGCGCTTTTACTAAAAATTGAAATATTGATCTTAATTAGAGTTTGCCGAGCTCAGCAGCTCATGTTGAGGGTTTTAGACAAGAAGCAGCAGACATCTGTCTAAGGCACTTACATCTTCAGCGTAAGAGAGCAGCGTGGGTGAGGAGGGGGGAGGAAGGGGAGGGAGGGAGGGGATGTGTGGTGAGAAGAGAAGAGTGATGGCTCCCTCTCTTCTGCTTTTTCTGAGAAACATGTTAAGCTCTCCATCTCCGCTCGCTGCTGTCAATACCACTGAGAGAGAAGTCAAGTGAAAAGTGACATGCACACACACAACTCAAATACCTATCCTAGCAAAATGTATTCATCACAGTCTGACTGGCAGTTTTGTGGCAATCTGTACATGAGCAAAAGTTTTTAACTTGGTCACATTCATCATCTGAAGGATCTCAACCCCAAGTACGTCCTTGATGAAACAAACAGTATCCTAAAGAAAGCAGTTCTCTTGTCTATTTGAATAGAAATACTTTTAACTGGGCTCAACATTCACTCTCAGTATCCATTAGTGCTGTAAATTTGAAAGTGAGGACCTTTCCAGAGTAGTAAACAACAGACTCACGTTATCGTGTGGATCAGAATAAGTGGTTCTTAAACTGATGGGCTTAGAGACACTGCAGGTGAGGTAAGTTGGATGGCAAGTAGCAAAATGCACAAAATGAAAACAACTGGAATAAAAATGTTGTATTTTAAAATTTACAGTTTCACTACCGACCACTTCAGGCTGGCATGGACACTTTGATTGATAGATGTACTGCATTAGGCCTCACCTCTGCTAATTTGAATAACTGAATTAGACCTCTCTGCTTGCAGCTTTTAATGCATTTATTGGTCCGTTGCTTGGCAAAAGTTAGCCGTTATTTCTGTTTGTGCGATACCCTCGTATAATGGATACTGCTTGGTAGCTTAAGAATGCCATCTGCACTGTAATCTGGACACAACCTTGTTAAAGTGAATTGTTAAATGTTGTCATTTTTATGCTTATTGTTTCAAACTGTGTGATCAAAGACATTCCTTTGTCTCTGACCACCTCTCCAGCCACTCTGGTGCTGGGGGAGGTTTTTATTGTAAGCACATGCTATCTGAAAGATCTGTTTCTTGTGTTGTAAGCTTCCTGCTTTTATGATCCTTTTGGTGAGCAGAACCTGATGGTCCAATTTTATTATGAAGAATTATTTGGAGGAATAAAAAACAAACAAGCAAACAACCCCCCAAACAAAAATAAAGAAATAAATCAAGAAAACCAAACTAGACCTGTTGGCTACTGCCATAGAGATTGAAAATGTGACGTCATTCAGGGGTAAAACCGCAAAGGATTCTGGGAACTCGTGGCAAGAGGTACTAGCGCACGCAGGCTTTCAATTGAAATCAGTCACACAGCGATAAAAAGAAACACAAAAAAATTGCAAGAAGCTGTTGTATTATTAACTGCAATAGCCGGTCTCATGACAGCCACGGGAAGCCGACGGGTAAAGAGATCGGTTGTTATCGGATTACGTCATTGAAGAGAAATTGTTCGAGCCATGTTTCCGAAGTAACAAAGAGGCGACGGATGGCCTGGATTGCAGCCATTCAAAGACCAAATATAACGTCCCAGAACACTCCAGCTCACAGGTTAGTCTGCTCCAAGCATTTACACAAAGGTCAGTCTGCTGTAGTAGTTAATACGTCATTTTTCATAACATAATTAGTGATATAGGTTACAAGCAAGTCTGGCGCTGAACAGAAATTGTTGCGCTATGCTCCTTTATTTATTGTGCATAAATAGTGAATTGTCCTGACACAATATTGCGTTTCGCTTCTGTTATTATGGTACATTGACAAAAACATATACTTTTATTCACAGGGTAAAAGAGTTGTTTTGTATCACTAATTGTCCAGTGCGATTACAGCATACAATATTATTGTCACTGCTACATTTCTGTAACGCGTACCAGAAATTATTTCCACTACTAATTAATTACCGTTGAGCTCAAAGGTCCTATTAATAAACGGTTAACGAATGTGTATTTATGAAGATGATTTGTGAGACTGGTAAACTTACCTTTGTTCGTACAATGGTCTTTCGTTCTACACGGTGCATTTCAAGGTCCTGTACCCATCCGTCGGTAAACTGTACCTGGGCTTGTTGCAGTGACCTGAAGTTACTAAACTTCATGAGTGTGTGCACTCACTCCAAGAACCGTATAATTATAAATGAGCGTGGTGAAGTTGTGCAGCACGCTAATGTCTTTTGTCCACTCTGTGTGCTCGTAAGGGTCTGACCCTTTCACTCCTTTGATTTTTTTCCTCGTGAAAGTCACGTGGTCTGTCAATCTCTATTGGTGGGAAGAGGATTTTAGCACTGTCTACTTTCTATAGTTGGTTATGCAGCATGAAGTACGAAGAGAGAATGTATACAGTGTATAGTGAACACCAAATTACACCTTGACTGGGTAAAATAGCATTGACTTAATACTGTTGTGTAATCATTAAAAAAATCATTAAAAAAACATTGTTACAGTTTTTTTTTTTAACCTATTTTTTGTACAATTACAAATGGTTATTGTAAAGTACTGACATTATTTAATCTAAGTGATGGGTACGAAGCAAAACTAGCTTTGATACACAGAGTTTTCCAATACCTTGTTCTGCCAAACACATCTCACAATATCAGATTTTTAATACAAATGTCAGGGTTCCTGGGTCGGTGACCCAGTGTTTTTAGTTTTGTCACATTTAGGTTATGTTGCCACATCAATGTTCTCACTTCCTGCTTTTCCTGTGTCAGCTCGTCTCTTGTGTTATTAGCCAGATTATGTTCAGCTGTGTACTCACCGGTCTCTCATTATCATCCTCATCAGTCTGTGTATTTAAGTCCTCTTTTTCCACTCGTTCACTGTAGTGTCATTGATGTTAATGTCGTCTCTCCGTATGTATATTCAGTTAGTCAGCCAGCCATTCATCCAGTCTTTCAGCCAGCCAGCCAGCCAGCCAGTCAGTCCTTCGTTCCTGGCCTGTTCATCCACGATTCATAATAAACCATCTTCAGTTCTTCACTATCCACCAGTCCTGCATTTGGGTCACTTCCTCGCCTCCACACACGACACTCCTGACAACAAGAGTTACTGAGTGATTCTTTTATTTTTTATTTTTATAAAAGATATAGATCTCAAAGTCTATAGAAAATGTGAAATAATGGTATCAATAAAAAGTTGTTGTTTTTTTTACTAGTATGAACAACTGTCAACAATATGTGCTGTACTTAAATTGCACATAAAAATGATGACAGTACAGCAGAGCACCAACTGTAGAGCCATCTGTGAGTCAAGGTGGAGGGAGGAGCTTGACTCAAGCAGCAACCTGGCTGCATCCCTGTGAGTGACTTAGTTTGTTGTGGGAAGTTAGACAAGTTGCCACAGCAACAGAAACATACGGTGAGGCTATAGGAAAGTAGTGACTGAAAGAGATCCAAGCTAAACTGGAAGGTGTCCATAACCCTAACTACACATACGCATAGTTTTAATGAATTATTCATTTAGTTTCAGTATATTGTCACACCCTATTATACAATATAGCCTACTAATTTCCAAAGTTGTTGTCACATCACAAAATACACAACTCCAGCTCTCCACTGAAAAACTCAGAAATGAGCCACACTGTCACACTTAATAATGGATTGCATTTATATAGCGCTTTTCAAGACCCTCAAAGCACTTTACAATTCCACTATTCATTCATTCACTCTCACACACTGGTGGAGGCAAGCTACAGTTGTAGCCACAGCTGCCCTGGGGCAGACTGACAGAAGCGAGGCTGCCATATCGTTCCATCGACCCCTCTGGCCAACACCAGTAGGCGAAGTGTCTTGCCCAAGGACACAATGACCGAGACTCGAACCGGAAACCTTCCGATTACAAGATGAACTGCCAACTCTTGAGCCACGATCGCCCCCAACCACTTAGGTGACATGCTCCCTTGCTGCCATCAACACAGCCAGAGGGGCTTAATCCGTTATTTAGTTTCTCAAATTAGCAAAGCAGTGTAAACATAGACGTGCGTCATCAAGTCCAGTGACATTCTGTCATGCAGATACTCTCCCAGGATAGATATTCAGTTAGAGGCTTGTTTCATAATAAACTCCATTGTGTTGATCATAACCGGGGAGAGCAGTGAGTACCTGCGCATAAACACTTGTTAAAAGGAAAAGCTGACTTTCAGAGGAGCTGCTGTTGAGAATAAAAAAGTTAAAAGTAACACAGTTATAATAGGATCATGTGAAAAGACACCTAGCTGTGTTTTGCCAAACACATCTCACAATATCAATATCTGATCTGAAAAAGAAGAAGTGCTCAGACATACAATAAAACACTCTTCAATGCCTCTATGTGATTCTTTTCATGTGCTGGATGGAGGCTGTTAGGGCACAAGACATGTATAAATATGTGATTGTATAGTCACGATCTAGCTGTGTATCAAAGTTGTATTAAGTGTCAAACTACTTTTTTGTTGCCATCACAACTGCAAGGTTAAATAGCACGTTTATGTTGTAAAACGCACACACACAATTTTTGGTCCCCATGAAGATGTTAATACCCGTCCACACACACACACACACACACACACACACACACACACACACACACACACACAGTCAACCAGAGTGTAACAGTATGGTAGGCAGTAAAGCAAAAGTCAGCAACTCACAATATGCTTTTTTAAATATGAGATATTTCTGCATTTTGTGTTAGAGAATTTGAACTGGCTCAAGAGGTACATGGTCTTTTTTTGATTCAATTACAGTAAGACTTTAAATTAGATTGTCAGAATTATAATACTGTTGGCTCAAGAATGACATGCTTTCACATTTAGAGTCGTGGTAAGAAGTTTACGCACATTTATGATGGGCATGAATGTCATGGTAATTTGGGGCTTATAATGATTCCCTTGAACCTTTTCCATGGCCGAATGAGCTTCAATGACCTTAAAAACAAGTATTAGGTGCACAAGTTTCAACTTTTATTTTAAAAGGCTTCAAAATATACAGTGGGGCAAAAAAGTATTTAGTCAGCCACCGATTGTGCAAGTTCCCCCACCTAAAATGATGACAGAGGTCAGTAATTTGCACCAGAGGTACACTTCAACTGTGAGAGACAGAATGTGAAAAAAAAATCCATGAATCCACATGGTAGGATTTGTAAAGAATTTATTCGTAAATTAGGGTGGAAAATAAGTATTTGGTCAATAACAAAAATACAACTCAATACTTTGTAACATAACCTTTGTTGGCAATAACAGAGGTCAAACGTTTACTATAGGTCTTTACCAGGTTTGCACACACAGTAGCTGGTATTTTGGCCCATTCCTCCATGCAGATCTTCTCGAGAGCAGTGATGTTTTGGGGCTGTTGCCGAGCAACACGGACTTTCAACTCCCGCCACAGATTTTCTATGGGGTTGAGGTCTGGAGACTGGCTAGGCCACTCCAGGACTTTCAAATGCTTCTTACGGAGCCACTCCTTTGTTGCCCGGGCGGTGGGGGACAGAAAAGCTTCTTACAGAAGACATTACAGGTCTGTGAGAGCCAGAGATTTTCCTTGTTTGAGGTGACCAAATACTTATTTTCCACCCTAATTTACGAATAAATTCTTTACAAATCCTACCATGTGGATTCATGGATATTTTTTTTTTCACATTCTGTCTCTCACAGTTGAAGTGTACCTCTGGTGCAAATTACTGACCTCTGTCATCATTTTAAGTGGGGGAACTTGCACAATCGGTGGCTGACTAAATACTTTTTTGCCCCACTGTATGAAGTAGTACAGCGGTCCCCAACCTGTTTTGCGCCACAGACCGGTTTATGTCCAACAATATTTTCACAGACCTTTAAGGTGTCACGGATAAATACAACAAAATAAAACCAATACTGGTACCAAAAAAAAGAAGATTTATTCATACACACGGGAAAAGACCCAGGGAAATCAAGTTAGTGATAAACATTTTAGTGTTAAACAAATAACACTAAAAACCGATAAAAACCCAGAAAACCATAAATTTCACACCCGAGCCTCAACTCTCATGGCCCGGTATCAAACAACTCACGGATCGGTACCGGTCCGTGGCCCGGGGGTTGGGGACCGCTGAAGTAGTACATGTGTCACACTGACTGTTGCCATCACAATGCTTTGGTTAAATTGCAGGTTTGCCTCATAAACCACAGGATAAGGTGCCACACTTGTCACACTCACACACAAAAAAATGTGTGTATTATAGATTCAATGCAACTGAGTGTTATTACAAAAATGGAGACGGCTGGAAGGTAAGTGCTGAAGGTTGTTTCAATGTCAGAGGGAACTATTAACACTTAAACATGAAAACACACGTGGACCTCGAGTTAATAATTTTTTGCCATATTTAGTAAACCTGACTAAATAGGTTTAGTCAGGTTTAATATAATTATTATACTTATATAATTATACTTTAGAGTGTGCCTAACTGTGTGTTAGGGGGCATCCTATACTACATTAGAGTAGTGCTTGTGTTACACAATGTCAGTGTTGAGGCTTCGGACTGTAGGTGGGGTGATTTCAACATTACAGGAATATTCTGAGTATGGTCAACATGGAGATTAACTGTGTTACCTTTTTAAAGTAACTGAGATGATGGTGTACCTTTAAAAACCAAATAAATACATACATAAAATAAAAATGGCAAGAGGAACATATGTGTAACAAAACAGAGGTGCAAGATAAGATACTGGACAAGTGTAATATCTTAGCTCTATACAGTGTGTGAGAGATTGTGTGTTGTACGGAGGGTGAACTAGAAGTTTGGGCCATATTGACATGATAGCATTACACAGTTCCTGCAGATTTGTTGGCTGCACATCTACGATGCTGACATAGTCCTGAGTCTTTCATCCAGTGTTTTAACATTTGTATCCTATTCATTTATTTATTTTTAATCTTTAGTTCTGGTTCCATTTGTATTCTGGCTGCTGTTTAAATTTTAAGTATTCATTTGTATTTACTTCTTTGAGTTTAATCCATCTTCTCTACTGTTCCATTGTATTTTCTTTTATGCATCTTTGCGTTTCCTTTTTAGTTGCTTACTGTTTTATTTTGAAAGGCATGCATCTTTGGTGCTTTGTAATTAGTTTTACTTCTTGTGTATATATTGTCCAAGTCTGCCCCTGTCCTTCTTTGCGTTGTCCACATTGCTGTGTGTCTCCCTTGCTCTGCTTTCCCTGAGTTTCCAATGCATTTTCTGGATGTTTGGACTCCTTGATGTGGTGCCCGGTTATCATCTGGATTTTGGACTTTGGGATGTTCTGGAGCAAGAAGCATTAAAGCTTGTTTGAAGTGTATTCCTGTCTCAAGAGTCCTGCATTAGGGTCCATAAAGCTTTTCCTCCACACAGTGTTTCATGACAGATGTGAAGCAGTAATACTGCAACAAGATGTTCTACTTTCTTCCCCTTTCTGATGCTTCATTTGAACTTAAACAGGTCCATTCCTACAAGCCTAAATGCACTGAGTCACAGCCATGTGATTGGCTGATTAGAGATGAGGTAGAATAGGTTTATCTAACAAAGTAGTCTATAAGAGTGTGCATGTATACTTCAGTCAAGACCACTGTAGTCAAAAGATCATTTGAAATGGAAACATTATATATTTGGCAGCTCAGCGCATACATTGAATTTAAATGTAGGAAAAGGAGCAGCGTGATCCCAGCACAGAACAGAGGAGCTGTCAGTGACATCAGATATGACATCTCTGTGGAGAGCATCCTCACACAGAACATGACATCGTGGTTTGGGAACAGCTGTGTTAAGGACCAAACAGCTCTCCAGAGAGTGATCCGTACAGCAGAACGCTGCTGCAGGATTGCTCTCCCCCTGCTTCAGGACACCTACACCAGGAGATGCCGGACTAGAGCAGCGCAGATACTGAAGGACCCGTCCCATCCTGGCACAAACTGTTCCAACTTCTGCAATCCGGTAGAAGGTCCCGCATCATGGAGCTCCCCCCCCCATTACACACACACACACACGCCCTCTCACATCATCCATAACTGACTGAGATAGGACCCTCTTCTAGACACTAAACCCACTGGCACAATGTACATTTCAAATTCCTTTCATTTTAAATATGTTTATATTGTCTATTCTGTAAAATAGATTGTGAAATGTACAGAATTCACCTGCTTGCTGCATACATGCTACTACTGCACGTTTACCTAATGTATATATTATATATAATCCCCCCCTCTGCTTTTGCACAAGTCGAGGAGCGTGTCAGGTTACATTTCACTGTGTGTTTTACTTGTATAACTATGCATGGGACGAATAAAGAACCTTGAACCTTGATAAGTCAGGCACTACATGAAAGGAGGAGCTGGGGTGGAGATGAGCTGCAAAGTGTCTTGCGGATGTGCAGCCACTGTAGGAGCTGAGCATGACTTTATTTACTGTGTATGGATGCTCAGCCTCTTTGAGAAAGTGTCTTTTCTGCTTTATGTGTTAAAGCTGTAGTGGCTAGGAGCCAAACACAGGCGCACACAATGTGGCGAAGGTGTGCTTATGTTTCTCATCTCCAGAATTTAAACCGTTTTTGTTGCCACCACCTGCCAAGCTCCCACAAACCCTCTAGGGTCATTTCACAACACCACAACTCCAAATCAATTCAGTTTTATTTCTGTCTTGTCAATTCACAACAACAGTCATCCCAAAGTGCTTTAGATTGTAAGATAAAGATCCGGATTCAGATTAAAAAAATAACCAAAAAAAAAACAACTGACAACACACATTCAGAGTTAATACTTTATTTCTTTACAAAACTGGCATTGTAAACATCTAACTGATATGCAAAACATGTTCATAGACAAAAAGCATAAAACTTTCAGGCCCTGAGTGAACTCATTCAAGATGGATACATGTGCCAGGACAAGCCTGAGCTCAGAACTCACATAACACTAAACCTGATAAAATCCTTTCGTGTCCAGTCCCACTGGTTTCTGTGATCTTACAGACGAGGCTTGATCTGCAGTTTTTTCTCTGTGGAAGAAAAAAAAACACCCTGAAGATTAGGAGGAAAAAAAAAGAGTATTTGCAAAAATTAAATGACAAAAAGGTCCAGTTAGAAAATGACAAATTGTGTGTTTGCTCATGTGCAACTGACTCTGTTGAATCCTGCTCAAACATTGAGTGATGACATCTCAGTTGATGAGCAAATGAGGAAGAAGATAGAAACAGTACAACAGCGATGAATGAAGGTAGGTGGGAATGTGTGTGTGTGTGTGTGTGTGTGTAGCCTGGCAGTGATACATTGCATCTGAGCTAATTTATGCAAAGTGAAGAGGAACTTGTTTGGCTCAGTTCCACCTTTAATGAGGCTCTGGGCGGTGCAGTGTGTTAGTGAGAGACCAGTGTGTCATTAGTATTACTTAAGAGCACAAACCAACTGGACAGAGGGGGTGGACGGATGAGCCAGTGATGGTCTGTGTGTGTGTGTTTTCCTGGCACCCACAGGACAAAGCTCTAGTCTAAAATGTTCTTCATAGCGCAAAACAAAACAACACCTTTGATTTCTAGTTTCCAGGTGTTTCTGAGTCGCTTCAATCTACAATTCTACATGTTTCTTACAATGTGAGGGAACTCTGCAAGGAGAAACTTCCAGCTGATAACACTTCTTTCCATACTCACTTTATTGTAACTAATCACCGAGAAATATAAACCGCTTGTATATGAAGGCAGTAATCAAAAAGTTTTCAAAAGTCCCTTTAAAAACAAAACCTTTACATAACTTATAATCTTCAGTTCAAAGTCAACTGCCTGAGAACTTTGTCGTTGTGACTTTACTTATTTTGAGATCTTAAAATTGCAGCCGTGCTGAAACCTGTCAGTGTCTACTGCAAGATTATTATTAAAAAATATTTGGACTGGGACTGTGTATTACTGGATACGGTGAGAGGTCAAGATGACCCAGGTCAGTCAAAGGTGCTGCTTGATTCCAAGTAAGATGAGGCTGGGGCCTTTCTGTGTGGCAACTGTACGTTATTTGAGGGGCTGTCACAGGGCAAGACGAAGGGTACACCTTGGACAGGTAATTCACACTCAAATCTGGGGTGAAATTAGAACTGCCAAGTAACCTAAGATGCATGTCCGTGGACTGTGGGAGAAAGAGTACACAGACATGTTAGTGTACTCTGACTTTGTTAGTCCAAGGTATACACCCTGCATCTTGCACTATGACAACCCCCTCCCCTCTGTAATCCTATATTATTAAAAAAAAATGGATGGATGGTTATGAGAAACAGACTCTCTCAGGTGAAAAACACCAGCTTTATGAATATGCAGCAGGAATAGGAACAAGCTGCTGTGAAAGTTACTGACATAAGTTGACATGTCATTAGAATCCCAAAAAGCAGGATTCTTCTCCTTTTATTGGCCCTTTAGTCAATGAAATGATGAACAGCTAATCAAAACTGGCAGCAAGAGCAGTCTGAGATGGCGTACCTGTGCCAAGGCTGAAAATGGTCTCCACATTATGCAGGAACTGGGTTGCTTGATTATATTTGATAAAAGGAGTATGCAGTACCTTTCTTAGGCTTTCTTGAATGACTTACTGATGGAAACATCATTTTGTCATCATACATTCAAAAAGTAAGAGTTAAAAAAATCAAGACATACATTTCTAAACATACTGGACTAAGTAAAGTCTTCATGTGGCACACAGACTTTACATATTTTTTCCACAGTGTGCTTAGCTAACTTTTTAGCAGTTTTCTCGCACCGTGAAAGTGACAAAAAAGTTTTTCATGCCTTCAGTGAGAATAGCTGAGTTAGAATTGCAGTGAGTGATATTAAGATTATATACAGTAGAAAAATGGTGGTTTTCTACTGTTTAGTAGAAAACTGCCTTATTGATATTAAGAGTCGTGACTGGTTCTGTATGACTTGAACTACTCTTTAGCATAATGACTTTATCAAGGAGAAAATGTCATTTTTAAATGGATACTTAGAGCAAGGAGACTATCCAACTGTCCAATTCTAATTTCAGTCATTTTTGCCGTCACTCTTAATTATCCATTGCCTTTTACTTGTTTAAATCATCAGACAAAATTAGTGAAATCATAACACAAACTGTGTGAAAAGATAGATTTGTGGAATGTGTGGTCAAACAGGTTGAACACAGATGTTAGATGCAAACAAATGCTGCACTGGAAGTGACAACCAGTTGGTGAGTATGTGTATGTTTAGCAGGCAGGGGCAGGTGGATGGGTGAAGCCTGGTGAAAGCAAGGGAGGGGGATGGGATGGCCTCTGTCCTAATCCACTATCTTTCAAGTCTGTCAACAGAGAGCTCAGCTGTGCCATCCAGCCATAAACTGAAATATTATTACCTCTGTCCTCTGAGCATTATTACTCCTCCACTGAGCGTCACCAGACACACTCTAAAGCTCACCTCCTGATCATTATTATCTGTCTACAGCTCAGACAGACCACCACTCCCCAGTCCCACGAATTAAGCAATGATGTATTCATGACAAAAAAGAACCTCCTACAAAGCATCTGTGGACAATACACCTCTGTGTCAGCACTTTTACACCAAATGAATCGCAGTTAGTCCTCTTAAGGAATATTCTATGACAGCTTACCTTTTGCCATGACTGCTAATTTAAACATTCTACCACATTTGGAGATATGAAGTAACAATGACTCTCAGAATCTATGGTTGTAAAAAAATCTACCAGATTATCTACAAGTGGAAAAACGTTGATCCCCACAACATTGAATGAAACATTATTGTGTGCACATCACTGTAGCAGAACATGACTGGACAACTATTAATAAAAGACAATTCAGGACACCAGTGTGTAGAAGCTTTGAGTTCAGATAGTTCATAAAGATGGGATCAGAAGTATTTGGACGATGGCACATTTTGCAGTTTTGCCTCTGTACACCACCTTGCTTTTCAAACGATATGTGATTGAACTTTGTTTGCCTGCGGGACTCCAGAAGCAACTAATAGGTACTGGTAGGATAAGGGGGCCGCTGCTCTGGAAGTACCTTAAGCAAAAACTTCAATGGAACAAGGCTTTCGATTGACCTCAAAGTGATTCTGGCAAACTGTCAGACGAGTCAGGAGTGAAAAGCAGCACTCTAATCACACTGTATACAGTGGAGTTGGGATGCTGCTGACTTCAACTGAAGGTATATGAGATTCGCCCTCAATTCCCTAAGACTCTGGATGTTGTGAGGCTGTCTTGTATGACATGTCTCTGCAATGTTGCATACAAATCTAGGGAGGTGCCTCTAGATTAGCAGATTTGAATGATGGCTTCCCTGTTCAACAGGACAGTCCATCCTTTAGTTGAACCTCAGATTTAGGAGGAACAATAAGGGGTTTTTGGACAGTGGACAAGCTCTTTATCCTTTTGAGGAGACTTTGCACAGTCTACATCAGAGGTGTGGACTCGAGTCACATGACTTGGACTCGAGTCAGACTCGAGTCATTAATTTTATGACTTTAGACTTGACTTGAAAAAATGTTCTAAGACTTGTGACTTGACTTGGACTTTTACACCAATGACTTGGGACTTGAATTGGACTTGAACCGGTTTACTTGAAAAGACTTGATATTTTACCCCAAATATAAAATGTAACACGCATATTATATAGAGATTGAAAATGTGACGTCATTCACGGGTAGAACCGCAAAGGATTCTGGGAACTCGTGGCAAGCGGTACTAGCGCACGCAGGCTTTCAATTAAAATCAGTTATACAGCGATAAAAAGAAACACAAGAAGCTGTTGTATTATTAACTGCAATAGCCGGTCGCATGACAGCCATGGGAAGCCGACGGGTAAAGAAATCGGTTGTTATCGGATTACCTCGTTGAAGAGAAATTGTTCGAGCCATGTTTCCGAAGTAACAAAGAGGCGACGGGTGGCCTGGATTGCAGCCATTCAAAGGTCAAATATAACGTCCCAGAACCCTCCAGCTCACAGGTTAGTCTGCTCCAAGCATTTACACAAAGGTCAGTGTTTTTTAGTAGTTAATACGTCACTTTCATAACATAACTGGTGATATAGGTTACAAGCAAGTCTGGCGCTGAACAGAAATTGTCGCGCTATGCTCCTTTATTTATTGTGCATAAATAGTGAATTGTCCTGACACAATATTGCGTTTCGCCTCTGTTATTATGGTACATTGACAAAAACATATACTTTTATTCACAGGATAAAACAGGTTTTTTGTATCACTAATTGCCCAGTACGATTACAGCATACAGTATTATTGTCACTGCTACATTTCTGTGATGCTACCAGAAATTATTTCCATTACTAATTAATTACCGTTGAGCTCAAAGGTCCTATTAATAAACGGTTAACGAATGTGTATTTATGACGACGATTTGTGAGACTGGTAAACTTATGATACGTACGATGGTCTTTACTTTCTACACGGTGCATTTCAAGGTCCTGCACCCATCCGTCGGTAAACTGTACCTGGGCTTGTTGCAGTGACCTGAAGTTACTAAACTTCATGAGTGTATGCACTCACTCCAAGAACCGTATGATTATAAATATGCATATAAATATGCTACGATGAGATAGCTGACTTCATCTAACTAGCAAATGTTGTCCAGGCTACGTTGGTGATACAGTTTTTTTAATGTGTATGATATTTTTGTCATGCGATTTTAAAGCTGGTCCTACAACCGCATCCAAGAATAACATGCAGCTTATCTCAGAACTGTCGGTGAAAATTATTCTTGGAGCTAAGTTTAATTGAGCTGCATTTTAAAGAGGTGCAATTTCACAATTTGTGTATATTTTCTAAGTTCACTATTTTGTCATGTGTTGAGAAAAACACAGATTTTAAAATTACATGGTCTAACATTTACATTTAGCATAACTGCAACATTATTTTTTCGTTGTTTTTTTTTTTTTAAAGACTCGAAAGGACTTGAAATTCAAAGTTTCAGACTTGTGACTTGACTCGGACTTTTACACCAGTGACTTGAGACTCGACTCTGACTTGCCTGACATTACTTGAGACTTGACTTGAGACTTGAGGATAAAGACTTGAGACTTACTTGAGACTTGCAAAACAATGACTTGGTCCCACCTCTGGTCTACATATATCTTACTGACTTGGACATCGCAGTATCCGGTGGAGGCACTTCGGCAGTATGGTGTATCTGGCTTGCTATAAAGCACCATTTGGCCCCTGTACAGCCGCAGTGAGGCGGACTCCTTGCCAGTGGGTTTTGGACTCCATTAAGGCTGCCCCTTTTCATTGAATCTGTTCAGAATTTTTAACTGGCAGAATATCTAGGAATAGCAGGGCTCTAGAGTGCGACCAATTTGATCGCAAATTCAACCAAATTTTTCAGTGGTGCGACTAACAAAAATTCTAGGTTGCACCGGTGCAACCAACAGCTGTTCGAGTCTCCGTGTGGTCAACAACATACACACATTATGCCTCTATCGTGGTCTAAACCAATCAGAGATAGTCAGCGGCGGGACCTCTCTGATTGGCCGTGGTCCAGATATTTCTGTAGTCCTTTGTGTGTACGTTCAAAAGTGCAGGTGGATAGAGGGAGGTGAGTAGCTTGAATAAAGCGATATCAATTCATTAAATCCTGAATCGACTTTTATTAATGTATTTTGCCAGAAACGCTCACAAAACTATTTCAACAACCACCAAACAGCAAATGAGAACAGGTAAGCAGATTCTGCACAAAGACGTAAACACAGAGCGCGGACCCGACGCATCAGAATCAGCTTTCTCTTTCTCGGTTTTCTCACCCGATGGCACGTACGTGTACACACCCTTGGGGCTGGAAGCCGACAGCTCACTGATTCTGATGTGTCGGCGTGTCCGTGCTTTGCGTTTACATCTTTTTTGCGCTAGATTCTGAGCTGCAGGTTTTGTCTCTCTCCAACCAAAATTCACTGAACCAGCAGCAAAAGAAGATCCGAACTGTGCTTCACATTTGATAAATGTCGTCATTAATTCCCTCTGACTTCTGCTGTTTTGCTTCCACCATGAAGCAAAACAGCATTATTCTTTCGCTTATTACACACCAGTCTACCGTTGTTTACAGCGCTGTCGGCCGCCGTCTATATATATATTTTTAGAACTCAAATAACCTCGTGCAAGAGAGCCTAATTTCTGCTGTTCAATACTGAAGAAATGTATACTTTTTAAAATTATGTAAAATTGCAGAATATTTTTAAGGTTATCTGCTATAAAAAGCCAGGCCAGGAAAATCTGATTCATGTTTTTCTGTTTTATCCTCAGTTACTTTGACACAAAGGCATCTGCTGTGATGCTCACACCTCTGATGAAGTCTCACAGTGTCAGTACTGATGGATGATCAGAAATATAATACTTATGACTGTCTGAGGCAAAATTGAATCGAATCACCAAACAGGTCGTAACAGGAGGCTGATGTGATGATTAAGTTTAACATTGCCTACAATATTGTCAAAGAATGCCAAAACACTTTAAGCACAAGCACTTTTTCAGTAACTTATCTTTCTTGTAGAACTGTGCTCCAAATAAAGAACTTTGTGTTGGCAAGATTGTTAGTTAATCCTTTACAAATCAATATTGTCTGTATGGACAGCAGTTTCCCCCCTTAAAAAGTGCACATGTAAAACTGCGGTGTTAAGTGATGCGGGTTAAAAATTTGGGTGCGCCTAACTTTTGTACTGGTGCGCCAGTGCAAACGTGGCAAAAGGTTAGTCTAGAGCCCTGCATAGGCAGGTGGTAGACTTTATCTCTGATGGCCTTTGCTTTTTATAGTTGATATGGTTCTTTGTAACCCAAATAATTTTCTTAGGGATTAATAAAATATGCTGATTCTGATTAGCTTCATGAGGTGGTGACCTCCAGCTTGCACTGCAGCAGTTTAACGCTAAGTGAGGGGAAAGACAATAAGCACCTCCATAAATTCCAGATATTTAATCTGCTCAGTTTGCCACGAGATAATGACAGAATAGGACTCCATGAAACTATTTGTCCATCAGTTATTCAGTTACAATTGAACCTCTGGAACTAGGGACTGCAATTCAACTGCATCTTAATTATTTGACGAAAAACAATCAAGGTGGTATACAGAGACAAAATTCCAAAAACTGCGTCCAACTGTCTAAAAAAAAAAAAGACTTAAGTGCTTACTGAGACCTATGCACCTTTACTCATTAATTTATAGTGCAAAATCTTTGCTACTGTATAAAAAGCAAATAAGCAAAAATAATGCAGCAATGACTGCATTATTAGAGCCAGAAGGTTATTCTTGTCCCTTCTGGCTTCTCAATAATCATCAGTCAGACTGTATGTGTTTCTCTACTAAACCTCTTAATGTTTGAATTCAGGTGTTCATTGAATTGAGTCCCATTGCCACAGGTGTATAAAATCAAGCACCTAGCCACGCAGTCTGCCCTTACAAACATTTGTGAAAGAACAGGTTGTTCTGATACTGTAATAGGATGCCACCATTGCAACAAGTCAGGTCATGACATGTCTTCTCTCCAAGATATCTCACGATCAGCTGTAAGCAGTTTAATTGTGAAGTGTTAATGAACCACAGGAAGTCTAACACTACGTAAAGTTACAGAGCGGGGTTTCAGAGTGCTGAGTTGTAAAAGTCACTGACTCTCTGCTGATTTAATAACTACAAACGACAAAAACTGAACTGAGGGATTCGTGACATCTGTTTCTTTGGCTGAGCAGCTCCTGTAGTTGTAATATGAAGGTGACCTGGTATTTTTTGTCCATACAGTGCACTATGTTAACTTATGTGACCATTGCTCTCTGGGTTTTGTTGTTGATGCTTATACCTTTGACTTGCACTGCATCAGTAGGAAGCGTGTCTGGTGCATCTGCCTCCTCTGGAGAGCTGGAGAGGGAGATAAATGAGGGCAGCACCAACGAACCTGTGGAGGGCATCCCCAGTGATGCTTGAGAATCCTGTGGCATCACAACAGACAGATGGGGTCTGACAGAAGGGGGGAAAAAAGCCAACAAAACAAAACATAACATAATTAGTCACATGACCAAAGTTTTACAAGTCATGATAAAGATCGATTTAAATTTTAGACCTCTTCAGAGGATCCTTGGTGCGTGCTTTCTTAGCTGGAGGGGTCACACTGTTGCTGGCGCGGCGTTTGACTCGTTGGCGGTGCTGCAACTTACAGCGTGAGCCATGTGGGCAGGAGCCCGTCTTAGAGAAGTCTGGACACACTAGAGTGTGTTTCTTCTTACACTGGTGATAATAAAACACACACACAATCAGGTTTGTAGTTTCACTGCAGACATGAAGAAAGTGACAACTTGTGTCATCACAAATATGGTCAATATGAGTGGATTAATGTCTAACATCTATAAAACATGTGACCTAGTGTACCTTTATTTGTTTAAGTCTGTCTGTCCACATAAGAGACATGTTAAATATTCATATTACGCTGACTACTGTCATGCTTGTCACTACAGTCATCAATCTTGAGATTGTACTGCATAATGCAACCACTTATTTAAGGGGGTGTTTTTGTTTTGAGTTTGTCTGGGATGGGCCACACGTTCTAACTCCTCAGGTTCAAGTCTCTTAGAGAAACACTCTACACCCAAAACATCTCAAATCCAGGAACCACACACACCACGCAGTCCTCCCAGAGATCTGCTCCTATGTTACTGGTGCCAGAAACCACAGGACCCCTCAAAGATTTCAGGGGTCAATGCCCAACAAGTCAGTTTGCAGCATGCGAGGGACTTGCACAATTTCAGGCAGGTGGCATAAATAAAGGGGCAGACTGGTATAGTTTAAGTATCAAAGACTTTCACTTATTGGAGGATGGTAATGAATTTCTGACCATAGTTTATTTTTCTTCCTGATGTGATACAAAATTTTACTAATCTAGAACATTATGAAACTCGGTTTTGGCAGCTTGGAATATTAAACAACACTGTTCTGTATGTGTAGTGGTATTGAAGTTACTATCAGCACCAGTATAAAAACACAGTAAGAGATGACACTTTATTTGAGATGTAATTAAAGACTGCTTCATGAAGACCTGCACAGCATTTTAGTCATTTTAATGGCTCAATCTTAAGATCTGAAAGGAAACCGTAAAAGACAGAAATCCATTTCTGAGTAGTCAGCTGATTTCACATATACTGAACAGGCCTATGACAGGATTTTAAGTGGTAAAAGTGAGGCCCACCTCCTGATTAGGTGCTTTATATGACCCTCCTTTGTAAGTTACCTCTTTTAAAGAGACTATGTCTGTGCCACCCGTCTCTTTTTACATGCAAGCTGAGAAAGTGGGTCATTCTGGGGAGTAGTGTGCAAGAGAGAGCGATGCATGTTTGCAAGTGAGTGTGTATGACAGTGTAATACGGGTGTAAATTGGTAGCTTCATTCTCCACGAGATCCGATCCCTCCCACCTGTCAGAAAAGCTAATTATATTCACTCTGGGGTACAGGCTGCAGGGAGCGCGCGCATGTGTGTTTGTGCGCATCTGTGGAGGGATGACGAGTGCAGGACTGGGAAGCACACCAGAAATAGCGTGTACCAAGGGTTGGTGTGTCTGTGTGTGTGTAGGGGTGAGGGATCTCAGGATCGATTTTCCAAGAACACTGTGGACTCTTGGTCAACTCTCTCTGGAGCCCAGTGGCCCTGACTTGCTGCCATCAGAGCTCCTCTCACCATCCTCACACTGATGTTCCTGCACCCCTTGGTGCCAGGACGGCCCAGGATCAGCTTGCTGTCAAATGTTTCCCTGGATCATCTTATAGGGCTGCGGTTTTGTCACACTTCTCTAAACTAATCAGGTCCTCTACTGGGGCCCATAATGACGATTCCCATTTGGTGCATGACGCCACCATGAAACCTAACAGGTCTCATGTTATGATGTACCACAAGGCATCATTTTAATAGATTCAGCTCATTTTTACTGGTACTGAAACAATTCTGCAATCATAAAGAGATTCAAGTTATACTACTATAAAATACAAATCACTAGATTTTCAGACTTTGACAGATTTTGTTTTGCATTTTCACTTGACGTACATTACCAAAATGGACAGAAACACTGGCAAGTCTTCACAAGCCTTGCAAAACCACAAACTTCTCTTACACTTCCACAGCTTTGTTTGTAGCGATGCTGTGCATTAAGCTGAGCATGCACCGAGCAGGTAAACTGCCTGACTAATCACAGACTTGCTTTAATGCTCTCCAAATTTAACAAGTCTCTGCTTTATAAAAACTTAAAGCAGATGGTAGCTGCAAAAAGCACATTGTTATGCACTTTTTTAAGCATACTATTTGTGTTTTTAAAAGACTTTATTAGTCCCAAAACAAATATAATTGTCACTATTTGGCAAACAGTTGGTTTATAAGAGACAAAAGTTACCTAACACAAATAAAGGTCATGTTTTCAGTTCAACATTGATATTGGATGACTCTTGTGACATCAAATTTGAGCAAATATTTTTCAGAAAGTTTGGTAGCGGATAAAGTGCTCAGTGCTGTTCTAACACTATTTAAAATGTAAATAAAAACAAAATGAAATGATTTGCATTTACAGAAAGAACAAATCTAATGTCTAATGTCAAAACTATAAATTGTATTTAAAAAAAAAAAAATCAATGCGCTCCATTTGTTTTAGATGCCAAAAAGAGGTTTGAAAAAAAAGTTGAAACATGGACATATTTACTACTGCGCTGCATCTCCTCTTTTAAAGACTACAGTGTCTCAACATTTCAGAGCTTGCTTCATGATGTTTTTAATTTGGCAAGTTACTAAATGTTTTCAAGGCTTTGAACTGTCACCCACTAATCTGAATTACATTTGATATTTTCCTTTTAATAATTACACAGGGTGGCACAGCGGCTAGCACTGTTGCCTTACAATCAAAGGGTCCTGGGCAGGACAAGGGTCTCCCTGTGCCAAGTACTCCGGTTTCCTCCAATAGTCTGAAGACATGCATGTTAGGTTGAATGGTGATTCTAAATTGGCTCTAGGTGTGAGTGTGAATGCTTGTCTGTCTCAATACTCTAGGCCTGCCACAGACTAGTGACCTCTCAAGGATGTACCCTGCTTCTTGCCCTGTAACAGCTGGGATGGCTCCAGCACCACTGCGACTGCAGTGAATAAGAGGGAGAAAATAGACGGATGGACAGAAAATAATTATACAATAACCAGTTGTGCAAAAGGGATAACTGGTTTTCTTTAGTTTTCCCTTTGCTCGCATGTTTTTTTTAAAAATGTGTTGCTGGTCTCATATTTGAAATATATTATTTTTTCAAAAATAATTCAATTTTTTATCAAATTGATGTATTGTTTTTTTCATCAGTTAGAATGAAAAACAGGACTTTAATGATTTTTGGATTATAGCATTGTGTTGTGTTTTACATTTTACATTGCCTTCTAACTTTCTTTCATATTGCTTATATAAAACAATTTGGAAGAAAGCTAGGATCAGTCCTGACAACTGACAGACAGCTATGCAGAGACGGGAAACTCTGCACACTCTGCACATCTAAATACACAATGTATGTAATAAAAGGATCATGTCTCTGTCACATACATCAACTTCTCCCAGCATGTGCTCGCAACCCTATTATCAAAGTTCTTAAAACTGCCACGTATCTATCAATTAAGAAAGAGGACAGAGTCCTCAGGACTAGGCTGTGTTAAAACTGAAGAGTTAAAACAGGGAGGTAGTTGTATTGAAACAAAGTGTCAGAGAAATGGACTGTAAAAGCTCACTCGTCTTTCCTGAAGCTCCATACATCCTCATTTTCATAAAAAGACAGAAAGAGCGAGAAAGAAAGAGAGAGAGAGAGTAAGAGACGAAATGGGAGAAAAGAGCTAAAGTGGACAGAACATCTTTATCCCACACCAAGTTAACAATTTTCCACTTGATTTAAGGAATGCTGGGATGTCTCTGGGGCCTATTAGAGAGCTCTCTGCTGGGCCAAAACCAGGAAGAGTCAGCACATTTACCAAGAGACTGAAAGAAGGCGCAAAAGAAGCAAGAAAGAGAAGAAGGGAGGGAGGGTGGGAGATGGAAAAGACAGTAAAATGAAAAAAGAGGATATCATATGCATTTACAACTTGGGCATTAAGCCAACAATCGTTGAGAGCAACTTACAGTGAATGGAAGAGAACAATAATTGAGCACAGGTTGACATATTACTAAGATTACAAACTGAAAAAGGGAGAAAAAGGAGGAATTTACCATGTCGCTACACTTCAGGCTGTGATCAGATCGACATTACTATCCTCCTAATTTATTTCAATAATGCAGTGCGAGTGCCGATGCAGAATTCTTAGGTTTACGAACGAGCAAAGCGCTCCTGTTGCATCGAATTTTAGCAAAAAAAAGGGAACCTGGCTTCACTTGTTGGGCACAATTCTAAGATCTTTTTGCCTGTGATTAGTTTATCATTTATGTACAGCAAACATTCTTGATGCTCACTAATTTACAAAATGATCATTTAGATAGGAGGAAATAAAAGCTGCTCCGACATCTTTAGGAATATCTGGTCACTTGGTGTCAGGATTTGGCAAGGATGTGAAATTCAAGCGAGTCCTCCAAGACCAGAACTTATCTCCGTATAAAATATATAAACAGCACAACTGCATCAAGACAAACCTTTGAGTTTTTACTAACGAAAAACAAAAATCAGGATATCACAGTACAAGAAAAAATGGGTTGTTAAAGTTTGGAGCGTGGCCCAACTTCAAAGACCAACACAACATCGCCACTAGAAGCCCAAGACAGACAACGCACAGTGAGAGAGGCTGTGCTCTCTAAAGCAGCTGCATAGGGCCCAAATACACACACTAAACCAACTTTCTCTCAGGCCGTGCATCAAGGAGCTCAAACCGAAGTGTTGACCCTGGATATACCTCTACACAGCAAAATCTCCAGTGTTAAATTAACACTAGAGAGTGTCTATATGGGTCCACTCCTCTGAGTGTTAAATACAACACTGTTGAGTGTTAAATTAACACTGTTGACAGTGTTATATGTTTAAAAGTAACCTAGTCAGTTTTGAAGATTAACAATGGCTAACCCTGAGCAGTGCTGATTTTCTAACACTGGAATATTTCTAACATTTTGAGTTATTGAGTTATTAAGATGGACTCAGTCAGGTTCTGTGTAGCAGATTAGTAACAAACCATATGAAGTCTTGCAGCAAACTACAAAAGAAAACTGAACCTCGAGCAGTTTTTGAGCAAAGTCTGTTTTCCAGTAGCCAAATAATGTTAGAGATTAGTATTTTCACTGGGCTCTGTCCTGGCCCATACCCAGGTGTGCTGACACACAGCAAACTTCAAGATGTTTTATCATTGAACAGAGGAACTCTGTATCAACAATCTCACCCTGAATGATGAATTCAGAGAGGACAGACAGAACATGATCCTGACTGGTAACCAAAGTCAAATCAGTTATGTTCGTTCATCTTTATGGGCTTGTTCCCTTAACTTTTTCATCATTTTCTACATTTTATATCTACTTTTTCTCTGTTTTCCTCTTTATTTCCTATATTTATTTTCATTTTCACTTGAACAGACAAGGAAAGACTGAAGGTGAGAGCAAACCAATAGCGTATATACAGTTTTTCCCCCGCTGGTGGGAAGAAGGTGCATATAAAAAGGCTCAATTCGCTTTCGTTATCATGAGGCCAAACAGCAGCTCAGACAGCTCTCTGCTGCACACTGGCTCAGATGCTGTTTCAACCACCTGAAGCAGAGAAGAGCCTATGAAAGCCAACTATTTAGCCAATCTTCCAAAAACTATGGATGACTGGCCACGGCCAACAATCACAGGTGACTGTGAGTTTCATGTGTTAAGAAACCTGGAAGAAGATAGACCTCATGAAGGAGCTACAGCCAACTAAAAATTAAATTCGGGGAGTAAGATGCAGTGGAGAAATTTAGGAAAGCAGAGAAAGAGCTGCAAAGGGGGTGCACATGAGACAACACTGGGATGATACAGGATGGTAGTGGGTCTACGAGGAGAAGGATGAGGAAGGGGGAGGAGGATGGAGGATGGAGGACAGGAGCAGACTTAACCCCTGAGATGCTGAAGTGTCTGCCTGCCTGGCCCATAGTGCCATCCTCAGCAGTTTTCCCATCTATAATTACTGCCTGCTATCCATCATAGAGCCGCCAGAGCATCGCAGCGCACCGCTCTATAAACACACACACACGCACTCAGGCACAAACACACACAGGGGAAAATCACAGACCTAAGCACTTCAGCTAATAGAATAAATATTAATATCCCTTTTGTTTTCTATATCCTCATTTCCCCATGCAATATTTAAATGAGGTCTGACAGTGTGAAAAAGCATCTGTTTCACACTCAAAAATAAGCACAACGAAGAGAAGGGAGCCAGAGATGGATGCAAAAACACAAGGGTGGGGTGGGAGGTGGTGGGGTGGGGGCAGGAGTGGAGGGTGTGTTTGAGGTTGACACGCGGGCAGCAAGTGCGTGTGGTGACTTAAGGATCGTGAGTTCAGTGGAAGTGGTTTTCTTACCCATCAGACCCTCAATGTGTCACTCAGACACTACAGTTATGCCATTATGGACCACCACCCCCTGCAGCTGTTCCTGCCTGTGTGTCAGTGTGTACATGTGCGTTTCTGTGTGTGTGTTCGGGGGTGGGGGTGGAACCACTTGTTTACCTAAGCCTTAAGTTCAGGGAAACTTTATACATGTTATATAATCCGTATGCTCAAATTGAGGAGCACAGCTTAAAGAAAGAACTCTGAAATCAGATCACAGCGTCAGTGCAGGACTGAAACCAAATTTAGAGCCAAACTCACAGGTTTAACCGTGATCCACGTTAAACCTGTGAGTTTCAACTGATCATTGCACGTGTCTCTAATCTCACCTGCACTGATAACCGGCCAAAAGGTGTCCCTACAACATCCAGCTCAACCAATGAAGAGAGAGAAAGTACAAAAGTGACAGGAAATAATCCCCAAGCACCGGACATTCATGGATGTTGTTTTCCTAGCTAAATCTGGTCAGGCAGTCATGGCTTTAAAACAGACGTCACCTTCACATCTAAATTTGAGAAGTTAACTCAGCATGAATCCATGCTTACCCACTGAGCAAATTCTATCAGTGTAGTCTGAATGCAAAAAGCAGAATGATGGCAGTAACGCCAAATCCAGACTCAATTCTGATTACTTAATTCAAAAATTAGCTTAAACAGAAAAGAGAAACAGCCAAGTTCACCATGAAGAGAGTGACACATTAACAAAAAACATCAGAGATCCCAAAAGCATACATGGTGGCTGGAGTGAGGAGTTTTTAAACACTCATTTTCACTCCGAAAGAAGCTTTTTGTCTATTTTGACTTCTGTCATTTCGACTGCAGGGACTAATGAACAGCACAAGTGCAAATTATGTTGTTTTACACATTTGTGATGCTGCTCCATGTGCAGTGTGCAGCAGAGACCTACACCATGTGGACATGGGTTTAAAAAGCTCTGTGTAAAATCTATAGATTACCAACACACCATCATGATAGAACCTGCTGCGATCATAAACAAACTGTGGCATAGAGTCTGTAAAATCTAATGCCCTTTAACAAATTAAAAATGTTTTTGTGCATTTGTTTGAGTTTTTACCTTCTCTCCCTCAGGACAGTAACCTTTTACAAAGTCTTGGCACACTTCAGCTTTGCGGGACACGTAGACATGACTGTAGGGACAGTCACTGTTGTTACAGATGCCCTTCAGGAAGTAGGAACACACCGGCATCTGGGAAGAGACAGACATGTGCGTGTATACCATGTGAACCTGACAAATGTTCACAGTGCTTAGTACATACAAGCAGAAAGTAAAGTGTGGAGGATGGTTTATGAATTAGAGAACCCAATGACAATACATAATTTCACAGCAGTGTTTTATGTAAAACCATCATCACAGAGAGGAAGATTGCAGGGGTGATGAGGTGACATGAGATTATACAACTTTATAAACAGACATGCAGTTCTAAAAACCACCACTAGACGTGTCCCGTGTGCCAAGTGATCTGTCACACCGAGCAGCTAAATGACCTTAATTGCAGTTGACAGCAGCGGAGCAAGAGTGAATGTGTGTCTTGACAGCATGTGTGCAGAGAGATCGACTGATTTGGGTGCAGGGGTGAGCCTGGTGGTGACCGGTCTAAATATACCTCTGAGGGGGATTCAGTGAAGAAAGATGAGAGAGGAGGCGGATTGTGAGAGGGACTCCACCTCGTTGAGATAGGATCAGTTCTACCTAATTAACTGCTACAGAAATATTTATCCAGGCTGAAGCTCGTCCAGCTCTCATGATTTGTTTATGTGAACTGGATGTGTGCGCAGACTGAGCCAAGGGTGGAGAGCAAGTGGTGAGCGAGATGGTTGTTGGGGGCCATGCCAGGTGGAGTTGGTTCAGGGGTATTTGGTTTCGAAGTATTTGTGGTAATGGGGAGACTGGACGGTGGGGTACAGGAATTGGGATTCTACACTAGTGCCTGGATCAAGTTCGGAGGGGTGCTAGCTGCATAAGCCTGCACCCCCTTTCTGTCCACATACAGTCCTGCTTAAGGAAACTGCATGAAATCAGAGCGGGTGTATCCCATGAAGGGAGGGGCCAAAGGCTTGGGGTGGGGGTCTGGGTGTGGGGGAAACTGGCATTACAAATAGACAGCTGGGCTCTCAGCACTTACAGGCAGCGGTGTGACAACACACATGTGCGCAGAGCTTTGTGTGTGTGAAGGGTGAGGCAGCAGAGCACCTGTTGGAGGGCTACTTGTCTCAAAGAGAGAGGAAAAAAAGCTTTCCCTTTTTTAGTTTCAACACTTTCCCTGTTTGGTGTTGGTGAACAAATAAAATGTATCTATTTTTCTTTTAAAACGGCTACAAGAACATTCATATATGGCCTGCATTTGTATAGCACTTTTCTAGTCCGTAAGGGCCCCAAAGCGCTTCACACTACATTCAGTCATTCACCCATTCACACACACATTCACACACTGGCGATGGCAAGCTACATTGTAGCCACAGCTGCCCTGGGGCGCACTGACAGAGGCGAGGCTGCCGGACACTGGCGCCACCGGGCCCTCTGACCACCACCAGTAGGCAAACATGGGGTTAGTATCTTGCCCAAGGATATTTGGGCCTCCTGTCAATAGCCAGGAGGCAGTCTGGGATCGAACCACCGACCTTCTGATTAGTGGCTGACCTGCTCTGCCACCTGAGCTACAGCCACCCGATATACTGCACATCTTTGCCATGGTGACAATATCCTCCAAACGACAGATGAATTGTGTTTGTGGATACAGATTGGTGTGTAATATTTTCAAGAGAAAATCAAGATAATGTCTCCAATATTTTTTTTTCCTGCAATTTGAGATGTACTGAAGATATGATGCAAAACCTTTATCTGTTCACAGTAGTTAGTAGATAAAGTTGCTGTTTTTCCTCCTAAAAGATCAGATAAAAAAAAAAAAAAAAGAGCACCAGATTTGGCCAAACTCAACCTGTGGAAAAAAATTACTTTAGATGCATTTATCACTTTAATCAGTCTAGCTAATACCCATCAAACCACTCACATGACCCCCCTGCAGGGTAGTTCCGTTTTTCTCCTGTTACAAACTGCAATTCACTCTCACATTAGAGAAAACCAATAATCCAACTAAAACCATGACAGCCCCTCACAGATTTCCAAGATAGGAGCTGGTTTGCAGATGGAACAGTTGAACAGGTTGTACATCTAACATTTAAGCTGCTTGTTTAGTCATGACCCCCCACCCCTACTCCGCCCCACAATCAGGTCAGGTTTTCCTCACTCCTGTCAGTGCCATGGAAACAGGAGGCATGCCAAGAGTGTAAATACGATCCATGATGACTGTAACCAAAAATGTGTCATCGTATAGTTTCACACTGTACCCAACCCTTTGCAGTGAAATGCTATAAATTATGTTGTCCAGTATGAGTGAGCGT